>NC_137870.1:45673952-45808952 GCF_963924005.1 Protomyctophum bolini
GCGGAGCGGACATAGTGGCATACTGTACATACACATAGACAGCCTCATTAGAGTACTTTAACAACCACATAGGTGTTTGAAAAGCTGCTGTTGCAACACCTTTAGTCTAAGTTTCCATACTTTGTTGTGTGCTTCGTGACTTCCCCAACAAGGGGATGGACTTTGTTCAGTGCTTCGTGACTTCCCCAACAAGGGCATGGACTTTGTTCTGTGCTTCGTGACTTCCCCAGCAAGGGGATGGACTTTGTTCTGTGCTTCGTGACTTCCCCAACAAGGGGATGGACTTTGTTCAGTGCTTCGTGACTTCCCCAACAAGGGCATGGACTTTGTTCTGTGCTTCGTGACTTCCCCAGCAAGGGGATGGACTTTGTTCTGTGCTTCGTGACTTCCCCAACAAGGGGATGGACTTTGTTCTGTGCTTCGTGACTTCCCCAACAAGGGGATGGACTTTCAAAGCAGCATCCGGAAGCCTGTATACTTTCTCTCCAATATGCTGAGGTGGACTTTGGCAAACCAATTAGAGCAGAATATCTCTCAAAGTGGAGTGAAGTCATGTTTCATTGATTCTGGAATCAATGAAACATTGAGAGAGAGAGAGAGAGAGAGAGAGAGAGCTAGGTAAGGTACATGCTCCTGCCATGGTCAGGAAAGGCTTAGCCTCGGAAACACAGACATTTAGGGAGAAAAAAAAAAGTCTGTGGCCGAGTCCACTTCAATTCGGCATATAGAGTAGTGCAAACGTCAATCACTCTCTGCTGATTTCTGGTCGTCTGCACCTTTGTTACATTGACACACACACGCACACACACACACTCCTCTCTCTCTCTCTGTCGCTCTAATTAATTAGTCATGTCCAGCAGCTGCGCCTAGTTTCTCCCAGCGGATACTGTAGGCCCTAAAATGATGATGCCCAGCTTGATCACGGGGGATAATTTGGGCTGATGCCGCGGGACCCTTGCTTCCGCCTGATTGACATAAAGTTACGGGCGGACGGACACATTCAAACATAGTCTCGGCCAAGCCTTTAGCCTGGCCAGAGGGACCATGGCAGCTGCTAAGCCTGGAGATTTTTTGTATTTTTTCAGTTTTTCATGTGTCTATGAGGTGACAGTACTTCATTAGACACCCTGGAGTCATTTTTATGTGCAATGGTGTATTAACTTTGTATTTAGGGTTTCTTCCTGGAGAATGAACCCTTGACAGTCAAACGGGCCAATGAAATAAACAGTAATATAGTGACATCACACTATCAGCCCCTCCCCTATCATACAACTACAGCTTTGGGTGCGGCTTCAGTTCAGGTGGATCACCACCCATCACCACCCACCACCAGGCAAACCAGGCATACTTAATGAACTGGTGGACGTGCCCACATAAAAACATGATTTAAACAAATACTGTACACTTTTTTGAAAAGATTATACCTCCTTATATAACAATAAGACCTGATGATCATGTTTTAGGGTAGAAATAAATCACGGCACTCCATCTTTAAGTCATTAATTCAGACTCAGATATTCACAGACCAGAAATGGGTAGAGCAAAAGTGAAGAGATCTAAGGTGGTCTTTACACGAGAACGGTGTTCATAGAAAACGGCAAAATAAAGTATCGTTTGCTGGTGTCCCTTTAGACGAGAATTCAGGAGGTGAAAACGCAACAAAGTGAAACCACCTCCCAGAGTGGAAATCTTTGAGAACGCCATTTTATCCCTTCTCCGTGTAAACGGGCAAAACGGTGAATCCGCAAAACTTATGACATCATGTAGATAACATCTAGCTATATTCAAATGAGAACTGGCACTCTCATCAAGACAAGTGTGTGGTAGATGGTGCATATATTATATACTGTATATATTATACTGTATACAAAGCAAAGCTACTATGTTTACCCAGGGTAACTGGACTAAGCTCAAGAACTTGTTTACAGCCAGGCCCTGCTCATAGAACATTTCATGGTAGGGGTTCAATGCCTTGCTCAAGGGCACCACAACGGTGGTAATTTTAACGTGCCGGTCCGGGGATACGAACTAGCTACCGTCTGATATCAAGACCGCTCCGCAAACCGTTCGGCCACCACTGCCCTACACATATACATACTGTACATACACAGTATTTAGCGCCTTGATCCAAGGCTCTTTACACCGCTTGTGCATTACATTCACCCATTCACACACACACACACACACACACACACACACACACACACACATTCAAACACCGATGGCAGCGGAAACCATGCAATTAAGGCACCAACCAGCACATCAGGAGCAATTATGGGGTTCAGAGTCTTTCTCAAGGACACTTCGACACTAACTCTGGGAACCTTCCGGTTGCCGTGCGTTCGGCTGCTCTACCTGAGAAAATAAGAAGTAGATGTATTCCATTGTGTGGTCGTAGTAGATAAGTAGATGTATTCCATTGTGTGGCAGTAGTAGATAAGTAGATGTATAAGTAGAAGTAGATGTATTCCATTGTGGGGTATTAGTAGAAGTAGATGTATTCCATTGTGTGGTAGTAGTAGATAAGTAGATGTATTCCATTGTGTGGTAGTAGTAGATAAGTAGATGTATTCCATTGTGTGGCAGTAGTTTTTCATGTGTCTATGAGGTGACAGTACTTCATTAGACACCCTGGAGTCATTTTTATGTGCAATGGTGTATTAACTTTGTATTTAGGGTTTCTTCCTGGAGAATGAACCCTTGACAGTCAAACGGGCCAATGAAATAAACAGTAATATAGTGACATCACATTATCAGCCCCTCCCCTATCATACAACTACAGCTTTGGGTGCGGCTTCAGTTCAGGTGGATCACCACCCATCACCACCCACCACCAGGCAAACCAGGCATACTTAATGAACTGGTGGACGTGCCCACATAAAAACATGATTTAAACAAATACTGTACACTTTTTTGAAAAGATTATACCTCCTTATATAACAATAAGACCTGATGATCATGTTTTAGGGTAGAAATAAATCACGGCACTCCATCTTTAAGTCATTAATTCAGACTCAGATATTCACAGACCAGAAATGGGTAGAGCAAAAGTGAAGAGATCTAAGGTGGTCTTTACACGAGAACGGTGTTCATAGAAAACGGCAAAATAAAGTATCGTTTGCTGGTGTCCCTTTAGACGAGAATTCAGGAGGTGAAAACGCAACAAAGTGAAACCACCTCCCAGAGTGGAAATCTTTGAGAACGCCATTTTATCCCTTCTCCGTGTAAACGGGCAAAACGGTGAATCCGCAAAACTTATATGACATCATGTAGATAACATCTAGCTATATTCAAATGAGAACTGGCACTCTCATCAAGACAAGTGTGTGGTAGATGGTGCATATATTATATACTGTATATATTATACTGTATACAAAGCAAAGCAAAGCAAAGGTACTATGTTTACCCAGGGTAACTGGACTAAGCTCAAGAACTTGTTTACAGCCAGGCCCTGCTCATAGAACATTTCATGGTAGGGGTTCAATGCCTTGCTCAAGGGCACCACAACGGTGGTAATTTTAACGTGCCGGTCCGGGGATACGAACTAGCTACCTTCTGATATCAAGACCGCTCCGCAAACCGTTCGGCCACCACTGCCCTACACATATACATACTGTACATACACAGTATTTAGCGCCTTGATCCAAGGCTCTTTACACCGCTTGTGCATTACATTCACCCATTCACACACACACACACACACACACACACACACACACACACACACACACACACACACACACACACACACACACATTCAAACACCGATGGCAGCGGAAACCATGCAATTAAGGCACCAACCAGCACATCAGGAGCAATTATGGGGTTCAGAGTCTTTCTCAAGGACACTTCGACACTAACTCTGGGAACCTTCCGGTTGCCGTGCGTTCGGCTGCTCTACCTGAGAAAATAAGAAGTAGATGTATTCCATTGTGTGGTATAGTAGATAAGTAGATGTATTCCATTGTGTGGTAGTAGTAGATAAGTAGATGTATTCCATTGTGTGGTCGTAGTAGATAAGTAGATGTATTCCATTGTGTGGCAGTAGTAGATAAGTAGATGTATAAGTAGAAGTAGATGTATTCCATTGTGGGGTATTAGTAGAAGTAGATGTATTCCATTGTGTGGTAGTAGTAGATAAGTAGATGTATTCCATTGTGTGGTAGTAGTAGATAAGTAGATGTATTCCATTGTGTGGCAGTAGTAGATAAGTAGATGTATTAGTAGAAGTAGATGTATTCCATTGTGGGGTATTAGTAGAAGTAGATGTATTCCATTGTGTGGTAGTAGTAGATAAGTAGATTTATTCCATTGTGTGGTAGTAGTAGATAAGTAGATGTATTACATTGTGTGGTAGTAGTAGAGAAGTAGATGTATTCCATTGTGTGGTAGTAGTAGATAAGAAGATGTATTCCATTGTGTGGTAGTAGTAGATAAGTAGATGTATTCCATTGTGTGGTAGTAGTAGATAAGTAGATGTATTCCATTGTGTGGTAGTAGTAGATAAGTAGATGTATTCCATTGTGTGGTAGTAGTATATAAGTACATGTATTCCATTGTGTGGTAGTAGTATATAAGTACATGTATTCCATTGTGTGGTTGTAGTAGATAAGTAGATGTATTCCATTGTGTGGTATTAGTAGGAGTACCGCGTGTCACAGACGTGTCTTTTTAAGAGCATTAGTGGAGACAGGCTTGCCTGTTGAATGGGTTCCGGTTTCCATGATGTCCGTTCTGAATGAAAGGCTTTTGTTTGTTGTTTATGTTTGAGTACCTGCAGGTTTTCTCTTTCATCAGTCATTAGTGGACCGGCCCCGGTCGGTACACTATATATTCATTCTTTGGTACAGTATATATACGATGGACAGAATCCATTCAAAACTCAAACATATATATAGATGGATGGAGATGAATAATTAATTCTCTCTTTGAGGTGCACTCAGAATGCACGTGTTTTTATACAATGTGCCGTTTTGTGTTGCTTTTGTCAAGCTGCACATGGTGAGGAAAAAAACATCACATGCATGCCTGTGAAGTGATTGGCGTCTCTCTCTCTCTCTCTCTCTCTCTCTCTCTCTCTCTCTCTCTCTCTCTCTCTGTCACTCTCTCTCTCTCTCTCTCTCTCTCTCTCTCTCTCTCTCTCTCTCTCTCTGTCACTCTCTCTCTCTCTCTCAAAGAAGAAGAGTTAAAATCGTAAAACTAGCTTCAAAAGGCAAAAAAAATAATTAAAATAGGCAAATGTCGAGTACACTAAGTTATATATTTAAGGACTGACATTTGACCTGTGGTCTGAGCGAAGGGTCTTCCCACCAGGTAGGTATTTAGGCTGAAGTCTGACTGAGTTGTGTTGAGTCAGTACATGGTGTTCCATTGCAACGCTTTACTGCTTCACAGTAAAGGCCGTCGGGATCAGGAATCGAACCCGCTGCACACTGCCAGACTGGGTTACCACCAGCCAAGGCGCCTGGACCGCTGAGCCACAGACCAGGCCCCAGTTTAGCATTTTTTTAAGGTTAATTACAGTCCATCTGGTTGCTGGACACCACTAACATAGGAGTCTTTAAATACACATTATAGCCAAAAGAAAAAAGGATCAAAGTAAGTAGCTTCCAATTCCAAACATATTTAATGCTATTTAACCCGTTTAGGCCTGACGTCGAAAAAAACAAAAAAAACATGACCATTTTCTGAAAAACCTTATGTTTCTATATCAGTGGTTCTCAATATTTCATGTCAAGGCCACCGACCCCTATCTGAAAATATGTTATTCCAGGACCTCCCCAAAGCAAATATTTGAGTTAAAAACGTTCGCTCTGAAAGAATATATATTCAAAGATTTGCGCCACGATTTTTCAAAAAATAGCAGATCTACAAGCTCATAGCGCGGCACCGAGTGCCGCGCTATGAGCTTGTAGATCTGCTATTTTTTCAATAGCTAAAGCATGACATAATGCTTTAAAACACCAAAAGGGGTTCCTGCCCGGAATGGTTTAATATGCTAGAGGATCTGTGTTTTTATGATAATTGAGGGACCAATAATCAACTAACTAACTACAGTATGGTTCAAACTTCAAGGCCATACTGTACTACTGTAAGATCTGTGTTTGCTGCCTGCGGTGATTCTGTTTGTTGATCCAATCATTACAGGCACCGCCGTCATTATCATTTTGGCAAGGTTTTCTTCTCTTGAGAAAGCATCAAGGTTATTTATCCAATTAGAATTAACGAAAGAATAAATAATGTGTGTACGCGTGCGTGTGTGTGTGTGTGTGTGTGTGTGTGTGTGTGTGTGTGTGTGTGTGTGCGCGCGTGCGTGCGTGCGTGCGTTTCCCTGGAATAATATTAACCCATTTATAAGGTTATAAGGTTCTACAAAATGTCTTCTAAATCCAGTTTTCTGAAAAACCCATGTTTCTATGTCAGTGCATGGTTCTCAATCTATTTCATGTCAAGGACCCCTAGAATTATATGTAATTGGCCGCCGACCCCCATCTAAAATGATGTAGTTCCAGGGACCCACGTTAAAAAACGTTTGCTCTGAAAGAATATAATAGTCAAATATTTAATCTACAAGCAAGGCTATACACATTCTGAGCTTGTAGATCTGCTATTGTTGGCACATGAACCTGGTGCCTATTATGTGAAAATAACTGATCTACAAGCTGAAAGATGAAAATGGCCACCTATTTTCCAATCTCTCTCCCACTATGCTATCATCGGCAATCTCCATTTCCTCATAGAAGCCGTCCATTTGCTAACACCTTCAGAAGAATGATGATTGACCAGGACGCTCGAGAACCCCTTTTGGTGTTTTTAGCATTATGTTAGCCTTTAGCTATTGTAAAAATAGCAGATCTACAAGCTCATATAAGCACGGCACCGAGTGCTGCGCTACAAGCTTGTAGATTTTTTTGTATATAAATCTTTGAATATTTTCCGAGAGGTTTTTAACTAAAATCTTTGCTGTCTATGTCCCCATACTGTATCGGTAACGGAAAAGTATCGGATCGGCCCTTATTTGGTCATATCGGTTCATATCGGTATCGGTGAATATGCCAGTCTAACCACAGGGGTAAGGGGTTGACTCTATGGGAGTCTAACCACAGATCTGACACAGGGGTAAGGGGGTTGACACTATGCCAGTCTAACCACTGATCCGACACAAGGGTAAGGGGGTTGACACTATGCCAGTCTAACCACAGATCCGACACAGGGGTAAGGGGGTTGACACTATGCCAGTCTAACCACTGATCCGACACAAGGGTAAGGGGGTTGACACTATGCCAGTCTAACCACAGATCCGACACAGGGGTAAGGGGGTTGACACTATGCCAGTCTAACCACAGATCCGACACAGGGGTAAGGGGGTTGACACTATGCCAGTCTAACCACTGATCCGATACAAGGGTAAGGGGTTGACTCTATGGCAGGTAAATACAATGTTGGGGCATGTGGAGTTCGCTTTGGAGTTGCCCCAAACTGCAAGTGCACATTTCAGTGAGGAGTCTGCTATAAACACAACACAAGATATATAGCTAGATAGCTATAAACACTATTCCCGGACGGTGGACTTCAAAATAACTCCACAAGCTAGTGGAGAGATTTAACCAATTTCGACCTGAGGACGATTCTACAAAATGTTTTCTAAAAACAAAACCCTATGTTTCTGTGCCAGTATTGGTGCTCAACAATTCCATGTAAATGACGCCCAGCATTATCTGTATTTGGCCCCACGGACCCCCATCTGAAAATATGTAGTTCCAGGGACCCCCCTCAGAAGACTCGAGTTAAAAACGTTCGCTCTGAAAGAATATACATTCAAAGATTTGCGCCACATTTTCACAACTTTTCAAAAATAGCAGACCTACAAGCTTGAGACCTACAAGCTATGAGCTTGTAGATCTGCTATTTTTCAATAGCTAAAGTACAACATAATGCTTTAAAAAACACCAAAAGGGGGTTCCCGCTGAAAATGGGTTAAGTGAAAAGAAGCAGCTTAGCAGGGGAATTCTCTGCTTTGATCATTATCCTGATACAAGAGGAACTGTGATCATTTAAAAAAGAGCCACATACTTGTCTACGAGTCCTGAACTGAACCTCGTGTTGAAGAAGAAATGGAAATAAGATCTGGTGCTGATATTATACACGGCACTATTATGTCGGTAGAATTATCGGGCCATTTTTTGTATGCCTTCACTTTAAAGTCTATGGACTTTATTGTTTGTTTTTGGGCAGTAAATTACAACGTAAGACGTCATGCATCATGTGGCTGATATGAATGCAGACCTCGCTGTGTCCCTCACTTCACAAGAGTGTGTTTTTTTGTTGTTGTAATGTATGTTTTATAATTATGTCTGTTGTGCAAAAGTAGTGAAAATATAGTCACATCACAACACAATTTACAATTTAGGCATTTAGCAGACTTACAATAAGCAAGAACAAAAAGCATGGCGATACATCACATGCATAAAAATATATAATGAAAATATAATGAAACTATACATCTATACTATACTATACTATACTATACTATACTATACTATACTATACTATACTATAACATGCTGTATAAGTCTGTATAAAATGCTATCTAAGTCAACATAAACTGCTATCTAAGGGGCTACACGTGGGAATTGGTTATTTTTTTTACATTCCCTTTAATTAACGGTTTTGGACCACCAAAGCAGTGAATTAATTATGCTATTGACCCGGGAACCTCGTTAGAGGCAATTTGACACAGATGAGTTATGACAACGTGCCGTGTCCAATTCCATATTATATCCATTCCTGCTTGAGTAGGCTATTTCCCATTCCGAAATTGAGCACAAAATACTGTATATCTCAGCATATGGGGATTTTGTGGCTCTTTCAATCGATGATGAAATATCCTACAATTAATATTTATACATATAAGAATGTCAAATGACATGTTGGAGGCCGTTTCAGGAGGAGGTGGCGTGCGTGTTTGTCTCATTACAGCAGGCATCTTCTAAACATCTGATATTAATATCTCCTCTTTTCATATCTGCTCCATAGTTTCCTCTGCATTGTGACAGAGCCGGTTAAGTGCAGATGAAACACACGTTGCTGAATATGCAGTACTGTACCAAACCCTTCATGACCATCGCCACTTATACAGTAGGATGGGGCCCTATTTCCGCCCTATTTTCGATAACAAATGAGTTCAGGAGACTTCGGGAAAAAAAACAATTCTCCTGAACGCTGCCTTCCGGCATGGCATGGAAAGGAAAGGAGTGGCATTTGCATTTATTTCACCATGTAGCAGTTGTTTTACAGACGAGGGTAAAAGGGCAGGGGCTGAAGCCCCCTTTGATGTCTATGTGTGCATGTCCCTGCCTGTGCTGCTGCACTGTGTAGGAGCTATCCATGGTGCTGAAGTAACACACTGTGTAGGAGCTATCCATGGTGCTAAAGTGTGTAACACTGTGTAGGAGCTATCCATGGTGCTGTAGTGTGTAACACTGTGTAGGAGCTATCCATGGTGCTGAAGTGTGTAACACTGTGTAGGAGCTATCCATGGTGCTGTAGTGTGTAACACCGTGTAGGAGCTATCCATGGGGCTGAAGTGTGTAACACTGTGTAGGAGCTATCCATGGTGCTGAAGTGTGTAACACTGTGTAGGAGCTATCCATGGTGCTGAAGTGTGTAACACTGTGTAGGAGCTATCCATTGTGCTGAAGCAACACACTGTGTATGAGCTATCCATGGTGCTGAAGTGTGTAACACTGTGTAGGAGCCATACAAGGTGCTGAAGTAACACTGTGTAGGAGCTGTCCATGGTGCTGAAGTGTGTAACACTGTGTAGGAGCTATCCATGGTGCTGAAGTGTGTAACACTGTGTAGGAGCTATCCATGGTGCTGGAGTGTGTAACACTGTGTATACTTTCTTACCTTTTGTAGAGGTCCAGGTGTTATTTGTATAGTTGTTACGTCCCCCACCAAAGAGGTCCAGGTGTTATTTGTAGTTGTTACGTCCCCCACCAAAGAGGTCCAGGTGTTCTTTTTAGTTGTTACGTCCCCACCAAAGAGGTCCAGGTGTTATTTGTAGTTGTTACGTCCGCCACCAAAGAGGTCCAGATAGTATTTGTAGTTGTTACGTCCCCACCAAAGAGGTCCAGATAGTATTTGTAGTTTTTACGTCCCCACCAAAGAGGTTCAGATTGTATTTGTAGTTGTTACGTCCCCACCAAAGAGGTCCAGGTGTTATTTGTAGTTGTTACGTCCCCCACCAAAGAGGTCCAGGTGTTCTTTTTAGTTGTTACGTCCCCACCAAAGAGGTCCAGGTGTTATTTGTAGTTGTTACGTCCGCCACCAAAGAGGTCCAGATAGTATTTGTAGTTGTTACGTCCCCACCAAAGAGGTCCAGATAGTATTTGTAGTTTTTACGTCCCCACCAAAGAGGTTCAGATTGTATTTGTAGTTGTTACGTCCCCACCAAAGAGGTCCAGGTGTTATTTGTAGTTGTTACGTCCCCACCAAAGAGGTCCAGATAGTATTTGTAGTTGTTACGTCCACACCAAAGAGGTCCAGGTGTTATTTGTAGTTGTTACGTCCCCACCAAAGAGGTCCAGGTGTTATTTGTAGTTGTTACGTCCCCACCAAAGAGGTCCAGGTGTTATTTGTAGTTGTTACGTCCCCACCAAAGAGGTCCAGGTGTTATTTGTAGTTGTTACATCCCCACCAAAGAGGTCCAGGTGTTATTTGTAGTTGTTACGTCCCCACCAAAGAGGTCCAGGTGTTATTTGTAGTTGTTAGGTCCCCACCAAAGAGGTCCAGGTGTTATTTGTAGTTGTTACAGCCCCACCAAAGAGGTCCAGGTGTTATTTGTAGTTGTTACAGCCCCACCAAAGAGGTCCAGGTGTTATTTGTATAGTTGTTACGTCCCCACCAAAGAGGTCCAGGTGTTATTTGTAGTTGTTACGTCCCCACCAAAGAGGTCCAGGTGTTATTTGTAGTTGTTACGTCCCCACCAAAGAGGTCCAGGTGTTATTTGTAGTTGTTACGTCCCCACCAAAGAGGTCCAGGTGTTATTTGTAGTTGTTACGTCCCCACCAAAGAGGTCCAGGTGTTATTTGTAGTTGTTACGTCCCCACCAAAGAGGTCCAGGTGTTATTTGTAGTTGTTACGTCCCCACCAAAGAGGTCCAGTTGTTATTTGTAGTTGTTACGTCCCCACCAAAGAGGTCCAGGTGTTATTTGTAGTTGTTATACGTCCCCACCAAAGAGGTCCAGGTGTTATTTGTAGTTGTTACGTCCCCACCAAAGAGGTCCAGGTGTTATTTGTAGTTGTTACGTCCCACACCAAAGAGGTCCAGGTGTTATTTTGTGCAAAAGTACATTGTTTCCCCTACCATAAGCCCTCAATGGGGGTTGGGTTTTTGTGCTAATTTGCTTATTTCCATCAAAATAACTATAGTAAAAATGTGCTGCTTGGGATACTATTTACATTATGAAGAGAGGATATTATAAAATAAAAATAAAATAAATATTTTTGAGCGATGGAACTAAGCGAATTAGCACAACACCCCAATGCCCCATTCAATGCAATGCAATTCATTGAGTGCTAGTTTGTTGGTGGCAATTTTAGGCTTGTTATAAATAAATGCATGGTTTATTTATTTCTGAATTGACAAAGCCATTACACTCCGGTAGCTTTATACTCCTCTCTCTGTTAGTGACAGATCGATTACGGGCTGCACCTCTCTCTCTCTCTCTCTCTCTCTCTCTCTCTCTCTCTCTCTCTCTCTCTCTCTCTCTCTCTCTCTCTGCTGTATCTTTTGAAAAATCGTGAAAATGCGGCGCAAACCATGGAATATTCTTTCAGAGCGACCAATTTTAACTCAAATCTTTGCTTCTGGGGGTGTGCCCCTGGAACAACATGTTTTGAGACGGGGGGTCTGTGGCCAATTACATATCATTTTTGGAGTCCTTGACATGAAATATTGAGTGACATATATGCCTATAGAAACATAGGGTATTTCAGAAAACTCTCAGGATTTAGAATACTTTTTTTTGAGTTGTGTGTAATTATATATCACAGTACATACCCCAGGTAGATATGTGTGTGTAATTATATATATAACAGTACATACCCCAGGTAGAGAGGTGTGTGTAATTATATATCACAGTACATACCCCAGGTAGAGATGTGTGTGTAATTATATATATAACAGTACATACCCCAGGTAGAGAGGTGTGTGTAATTATATTTATAACAGTACATACCCCAGGTAGAGAGGTGTGTGTAATTATATATATATATATATATATATATATATATATATATATATATATAACAGTACATACCCAAGGTAGAGAGGTGTGTGTAATTATATATAACAGTACATACCCCAGGTAGAGTGGTGTGTGTAATTATATATATACAGTACATACCCCAGGTAGAGAGGTGTGAATGAATGAATGAATGAATGAATAAATGAATGAAATTTTTATTTTCGTGTCATGCCACTTTGGCCCATCCCATATGGGATTATATGACACATTTTACAGAATACACTGAATACACTTCCTGTTCACACATTATTCTAACAAACAAACAAACAAACAAAACAAAGAAAATAAAATAAAACGAAAACAATCATAACAAGGCCATTTTACATATAAATGGCCCTCCTCCTCAATGACCAGGCCTTCTCAAGGTATGAGGCAAATGAAAAAGTGTACTTTTGAAACAGGCGCTTCAGTCTCTCGAAGGTGTGTGTAATTATATATAACAGTACATACCACCAGGTAGAGAGGTGTGTGTAATTATATATAACGGAGGGTTACACTCTCTGTAACCCAGGTTCTCTGAGTGGAGAGACTGGCTCTCCACTACATATTGTTCAATATGTACGGGGAACTGACCCTACAGGGCAGTGTTCATGGATATCTCTTTAAGACACATCTTCTATGGTGGCCCTGCCCAGATTCCAATCAGCGGGCTATTTAAGCCCCATCTGTGCAGTGCCACTTCGATTAATTCTTGATTGACACGCATTTCGGAGCGGCTCTTTTGTGGAGAGCCAGTCTCTCCACTCAGAGAACCTGGGTTACAGAGAGTGTAACCCTCCGTTCTCTATCGTGTTCGAGACTGGCTCTCCACTACATATTGTTCAATATGTACGGGAACTCTCTAAGACACACCGCGAGGAAATAAGCAGACCAGCTGCCCCTGCGGCAGCCCGAGGCAGTTTAACCTGAATTCCATCCGAGCCTATAAGTGGTGAGCGCCATGAGTCACAGGCGCTTGCCAAAACGCTCCAAAACTTCAGTATTCATACCAAGTAAGTAATACTCGTGGCCTAGGCGCAAGACGCCACCTAGGCTCAGCTGGCCCAGCATGATGCTAGGCCAGTGACCACCGGGGTGAAGGGCTGCTCAAGCCAGCCCGTCAGATGCCCGGCCGACCTGACCGGTCAAGGTGCTGGTGACCCTACCGCTGAGTAGCACGCAGGAGCGACTCCCACAGGGGGAGCGGATGCCACCACGTTCCATCGGTAGGACAAGGTGAATGTAGACAGAGTCGCCCATGTCACTGCTGTGTAGATCTCTGTCAGAGATACACCATTCTACAGCAACCAGGGGGCTGTTGTCCCATGGGCAGAGTGTGCACGCCTTCCAGGCGACCCTGGCACTCCTGCCTGCTTGTCCCTGTTGGATCACCCCTGTGATCCGGTGGGACAGTCCACCCTTCGACCATGGTCTACCCGAGCACTCTCTGATCAGGCCGTATGGTATAGAGTGCAGGGATTGGTGCCAGCACCACCTAACCATTGCCATGTAGGAAGCGGCAGCCTCCTTCATGCACTGATAGGGACATTCTTGTGGCTGACACTGCTAACAACAAAAATGCTGTCCTGCGAGAAGCCACCCAAGTGTCCACGCTTAATTGGCTCATGCCGCAAGGCAGACAGTACCACCTCCCGTGGGGGGGCTGCCGACCTAATGTGCGAGCACCCGGTACACCGTGGTCTCCCTCAGCCCTAAGGGGCGGAGGCACCAGCTGGCTCAATGCCACGAGATGCCAGCCAGCAAACTAGTGCTGTGGGATCCAACAAACGGGCACCGGTCACGAGGACGTCCCACGCCAACATCCGTGGATGTACTCAAGAACGACGCCGGAGCGCAAAGTACCAACAAACTGGCCAGATGGAGATCCAGGATCACCGGAAACGACAATGGGGGGCTCGTCTGAGGACGACCTCGAGAGAGCTACAACCCATGACATGGTGGAACCTACTCAGGGGTCCACCTGAATTGACCGCCACTGTCTCGAGAGACAGCATGTGGGGGCTGGGTATCCTGAACTGTCAGGACTGAGGAGTGGGCTCGGTGTGCTGAGCACCTCTAGCCATACCCCGCCGGTTGGCCCTGGAATTGTTTGTTTACGCTCTCTGCCGTGTGGTCTGGCCGGACCGCGGCGGCAACGATCAGCGACCGTAGATGGCCTCAGAGTACGCCGACTAGGTCAGCTCCTCTGGGTTCTACCCCGCTACCCGCCGCAACGGTTTACAGCCGCGATGATCAACCAGGAGGTTCACCGACGAGGTCGGTTTCGCTCAGGGTCTCACAGCGCTTCTGCAGCCAGGGAACCCAGGCTCCACCAACGAGGTCGGCTTCGCACTTGGGACCCTTTGGCCGCACCGGGCGCCGTCTCAAGGTTTCCCCCGACGAGCAGGTTTCACCAGGGAGCGGACGCACGGACCGAACGCCGTCTCAAGGTTTCCCCCGACGAGCAGGTTTCACCAGGGAGCGGACGCACGGACAAGACTGAGGCTTCCTCCGCGAGGCAGATTCGGCACTCAGTCTTGTTGCTGTTGTTGTTGGCTAGCTGCGCCTAGATAGCCATGACTTCGTGACTTCTCTGGATGAGAAGAGCTTTCTCTGTGGTTTCAGACCGGTAACCGGATTCTACCCCGCAGAGTCACACCTAGGTGCATAAACGGCTCGCCGTGACACACTGTACACTGTATCGTGTGCTCTGCCCGACAGCCACAGCACGCTCTGCTGTGTCACTGAGCCCGGCTCCACCGTGAAACTACACCACGGACGCGTGAGCTGACCTCGTCAGCAATACGCCCTATAGTGTGATAATGGCTGAGATTCAGGCATACTTCCTGGCAGACCCAGCATGTCATGTCTATGTTACCAAACGTCGGACAGACACAGCATGTCCTGTCTGTGACAGAACTACACCACTGTCGCGTGAGCTGACACCCCGCCAGAAATACGACAGTATAGTGCGCTATGATGACTGCCCAACCTAAAGGGAAACCTTCGACTGACCCAGCACGTTCTGTTTGTGTCACTGAACCCAGATCCACAACACCGAACTACATCACCGGGGTGTAAGCTGGCGCAACACCCACAATACATGTATTCATGTACTCTTTGTATGTCTATTTCATATGGACCCCAGGGAGATTAGCTGTCGCTTTGGCATCAGCTAATGGGGATCCATTCAGTAAACCATACCCTGTATAGTGTGCTCTAATGGCCGTCTGACCCCAAGGAATTGTGTTAGTCTCACCTACAAACGAGACAACAGCTAACCCGAGAGGGCGAGTCAACGCTCGCTCCCTAAACTGCACACTGTAGTGCATTAATAGGCTGCTGACACTCGTAAGTAGTCTCGCCGAAAACTTTCACTAAATCCTTCTTTACAGACCTGTCCATACCAGGCAGGGCAGGAAAGAGGTGGAGCTATAGCCTGAGCTTAGCTCGCCCAGCTCTGCCAACCTGGGACAAGGTTCAAGGTAGTCTTTATTTGTCTCTCTTGAGAAAACATTGTCTTGGAGACAGAGTCACAGCTGTATACAAATAGCATATACCCGTTCACATAAAAAATACATTTTTATGGGTCTGTCAGTGGAAACGACTGGTCTTTTGCCTCTAAAACAGGCATGGCCCCTCCAGCTTCAGCTGGAAGGAAGAGACCATTCATACAGGAGGTCCTCATACCAGGGCCCCCGCAGGGCACACACTGGTCATGGCCATCCTCTGTGGGCGTGTGAGCTCCACATGCAGCCTGAGAAACCCCTGCTATTTCCATCTCCTCTTGTCTCTATATAGATATATTCATATGTATACCTATATATTATTTATTATATGTGTACCTATATATACATATATGTATACATCTTGTATTGTACACCATATTTTAACTGTTCGGAATGTGCTCCACAGGGAGTGGGCCCATAGTAATTGCTTGAACGTGAGGGGTCATAATCTACCCTTTGCAGCTCCCAATGCTGCATAAACGAATCAAGGCAACATGGTACCCTAAGACATCCCCATGACGCGGATTCTCAGTGTGCTCTCTCTTTGTTAGGACAGAGTCCCCAAATCAATGTCCACAGTTTGTTTTGTGTCACCAGCAGAGTTATGGACCTCTGGAAGAGGTTGTACATAAACTGCTCGGCCGCTCTGAGGTGCTCTAGCACAAAACAATCTGACATTAAGCACACTGGAGGCTTCCAAACTTTTGTATATCATACCAGTAGGCCTACAAGTCCACATGCATAGTGTGTTGTTGTAGCCATTATCATACTTATAATAATAACAATAATAATGAATTGCATTTTTATAGCGCTTTTCCAAGTGCTCAAAGCGCTTTACAATGGTACATATATATATGCCTGTACTGTATTGTACAGACTGTACAATACATTGGTAGTGTATCAGCTTGCGTGATACACATACCTGTATGCTTGTATTGATACACACAGGTATATATATATATAAGCATATATATTAACCAGAACCAATTGTGACAGAGTAAGCGATTTAATTGCAGCGCCTAACACGGTGGGTCATCTGGAGTTTTTTGTCTCCTGATCTTTGAGCCACACCGCCCTCTTGTGAACCGTGAGGCACAGTGCAGTCTGGGCAGCCGTCCCTGACGAGCATACCTCCTACACTATGACGCTCACGTCAACCTGTCAATGAGGAAGTTGGAACACGCTGGAATTGTTTGTTTACACTCTCTGCCGTGTGGTCTGGCCCGGACCGCGGCGGCAACGATCAGCGAACGTAGATGGCCTCAGAGTACGCCGACTGGGTCAGCTCCTCTAGGTTCTACCCCGCCAATCGCCGCCGCGGTGTACAGCTGCGATGATAGACCCGGCGGTCTCACCGCTTCTGCAGCCAGGGAACCAGGGCTCCGCCAACGTGGTCGGCTTCGCACTTGGCTTTGGCCACACCGAACGCCGTCTCCTAGTTTCCCCCAACGTGGTCGGGTTTCACTAGGGAACGGACGCACGGACCGAACGCCGTCTCAAGGTTTCCCCCAACGTGGTCGGGTTTCACCAGGGAACGGACGCACGGACAAGCTGAGGCTTCCTCCACTGTCTAGCGGATTAGGCCTGCAGCTTGTTGCTGTTGTTGTTTTTTTTTTTTTTGTGGAGCTACGCGGCGCCCCGAGAGGAGTCGTCGAGACGACCAGCTCTCTTCTTACCTAGGTAAGTGGACTGTGTGCCACGCAGCTTCATGTTCTAAATATATATATTTGTATATTATATTTAAATAGTGTCAAAACTGCTGAGATACACGAAACGTCTGCTCTCGTGGAAATCAAAAAATCGAAGTGGCACTGCACAGATGGGGCTTAAATAGCCCGCTGATTGGAATCTGGGCAGGGCCACCATAGAAGATGTGTCTTAAAGAGATATCCATGAACACTGCCCTGTAGGGTCAGTTCCCCGTACATATTGAACAATATGTAGTGGAGAGCCAGTCTCGAACACGATAGAGAACAGGACATAGCCCAGGTAGAGAGGTGTGTGTAATTATATATAACAGTACATACCCCAGGTAGAGAGGTGTGTGTAATTATATATAACAGTACATACCCCAGGTAGAGAGGTGTGTGTAATTATATATAACAGTACATACCCCAGGTAGAGAGGTGTGTAATTATATATAACAGTACATACCCCAGGTAGAGTGGTGTGTGTAATTATATATATATATAACAGTACATACCCCAGGTAGAGAGGTGTGTAATTATATATAACAGTACATACCCCAGGTAGAGTGGTGTGTGTAATTATATATATATATAACAGTACATACCCCAGGTAGAGAGGTGTGTAATTATATATAACAGTACATACCCCAGGTAGAGTGGTGTGTGTAATTATATATATATATAACAGTACATACCCCAGGTAGAGAGGTGTGTGTAATTATATATAACAGTACATACCCCAGGTAGAGTGGTGTGTGTAATTATATATAACAGTACATACCCCAGGTAGAGAGGTGTGTAATTATATATAACAGTACATACCCCAGGTAGAGTGGTGTGTGTAATTATATATATATATAACAGTACATACCCCAGGTAGAGAGGTGTGTGTAATTATATATAACAGTACATACCCCAGGTAGAGAGGTGTGTGTAATTATATATATAACAGTACATACCCCAGGTAGAGTGGTGTGTGTAATTATATATATATATAACAGTACATACCCCAGGTAGAGAGGTGTGTGTAATTATATATAACAGTACATACCCCAGGTAGAGAGGTGTGTGTAATTATATATATAACAGTACATACCCCAGGTAGAGAGGTGTGTGTAATTATATATAACAGTACATACCCCAGGTAGAGAGGTGTGTGTAATTATATATAACAGTACATACCCCAGGTAGAGAGGTGTGTGTAATTATATATAACAGGACATAGCCCAGGTAGAGAGGTGTGTGTAATTATATATAACAGTACATACCCCAGGTAGAGAGGTGTGTGTAATTATATATATAACAGTACATACCCCAGGTAGAGAGGTGTGTGTAATTATATATATAACAGTACATACCCCAGGTAGAGAGGTGTGTGTAATTATATATATAACAGTACATACCCCAGGTAGAGTGGTGTGTGTAATTATATATATATATAACAGTACATACCCCAGGTAGAGAGGTGTGTGTAATTATATATAACAGTACATACCCCAGGTAGAGAGGTGTGTGTAATTATATATATAACAGTACATACCCCAGGTAGAGAGGTGTGTGTAATTATATATAACAGTACATACCCCAGGTAGAGAGGTGTGTGTAATTATATATAACAGTACATACCCCAGGTAGAGAGGTGTGTGTAATTATATATAACAGTACATACCCCAGGTAGAGTGGTGTGTGTAATTATATATATAACAGTACATACCCCAGGTAGAGAGGTGTGTGTAATTATATATATAACAGTACATACCCCAGGTAGAGAGGTGTGTGTAATTATATATAACAGTACATACCCCAGGTAGAGAGGTGTGTGTAATTATATATAACAGTACATACCCCAGGTAGAGAGGTGTGTGTAATTATATATAACAGTACATACCCCAGGTAGAGAGGTGTGTAATTATATATAACAGTACATACCCCAGGTAGAGTGGTGTGTGTAATTATATATATATATAACAGTACATACCCCAGGTAGAGAGGTGTGTAATTATATATCACCCATTCTTGAGATAAGGGACAAAACCTTTTTCAAACTGGATTTTTTTTTTTTTTAAGATACATTCAAATCAAATAGATGTATTTGTAGACACAGGTCTCAACTACCAATCTTGAGAAGGAACAGGTTTTTCGCATAACATTTCTTTCTAAAATGGGACATTTATGCACTTAATACCTGATTCATGTCAACTCCGTCAGACACACTAAAATCCCTTTTAATTGAATTTTATCATTTCAACAATAATATAAAGTCCTCAGTTATCTTATAATGGCTTTCAGTAATCAAGTTAAGTAATACAAATCTTTTAATATTATTTTGTTCCAATATCACACTATTATGAAATATCCAATTTCTCAAAACCGTCATTTCAACCTTTATTTTCAATATTATAACATGAAAACCATGTAAAAAAAAAAAAAAATCATCATTACGTATCATTTCAGTTGGTGTTTCAATACATAAGCACAAAAGATTTGACAGCAAATTTTCTATTTCTTTGGAAATTAACAAAAACATCACGGGACGAACGTCTGACGGAGTTGACGAACATCTGACGGAGTTGACAAGTTTAACTGATTTAGGTTCTAGACCACCTAGGATCTTGATTCTGGTGACTAATCCCACATTTTCAAGGATGAGGAATACAGTGGTACTATTTAGATTTGCCCTGTGAACATGGCAGCCATTTTTCAAAATGGCCGCCAACTTTCTGTTATTTCCCAATAACTCAAGTTCTACACCACCTAGGATCTTGATTCTGGTGACTAATCATACATTTTCAAGGATGTGGGATACATTGGTACTATTTAGATTTGTCCTGTGACCATGGTAGACATTTTTCAAAATGGCCGCCAACTTTCTGTTATTTCCCAATAACTCAAGTTCTACACCACCTAGGATCTTGATTCTGGTGACTAATCATAAATTTTCAAGGGTGAGGAATACAGTTGTACTATTTAGATTTATCCTGTGACCATGGATGGTAGACATTTTCAAAAATGGTGGACCTGCTATTATTTTACCAATTTACTCAGGGAATATTATCAGAATAATATAAAATCTGTGAATACATTTCTTACCAAGAATTTTCTTCACCAATGTTTGTAAAGGTGTCTACTAACATATCCCACATTGGTTTCTATTTGACCACCCTAGGGGCATGTTTGACAGCTGCTGAAAGTTGGGTACCATCAACAACCAATATAAGGCTAAATGTTCTAAATTTCATTATGCTTTAAGTAGCATGTGGCATGTCAAACTAGGGGCTTTTCATGATTCTGGATCCATTCCAAGCATTAGTTTTGCACAAAAAACACTACGTTGGCTAAAAACGGCCATAGCCATCATCACAGATGTGATGAGGTCAGCACATGTCGGCACATTTGGGCAAGTGGCTATGGCCAAACTAGGGGGTCTATGGCCAAACTAGGGGTCAAACTCCTTGGGCTAAATTCG
The DNA here is from genome assembly GCF_963924005.1 of Protomyctophum bolini. Classification (NCBI taxonomy): domain Eukaryota; kingdom Metazoa; phylum Chordata; class Actinopteri; order Myctophiformes; family Myctophidae; genus Protomyctophum; species Protomyctophum bolini. Next base: position 45,694,909 of record NC_137870.1, read on the forward strand.
GTGAGGTGAACAGTGAGCAGTGAACAGTGAGGGAAAGACTGAAGACAGAAGATTTGGCTTCAGGACCATCAGGCAGGATGTGCAGACACTGAAGGCATCAGTGTCTTTCTCTGTGTCCCCAGCATGTCAACCAAAGCAATGTTACCAAATCAAAGGAGCCTTCACCTCATGTCACCTGGGGCTGGGTGAGCAATCGTATCCTGTATCTAAACTCACAACTAAATACAGACACTTGGCCAGACTGCCGTTTGAAAGGGTCAAACCCCTCATCCTGATTGGGGAAGACCACCCCACCTAATCACACCAACCGAAGAAGTGAGGTTGGGGCCTCCAGGTGGGCCAGCAGCCATCTGCACAAGACTGGGCTGGACCCTGCAGGAAAGCAATCTCCAGCCAAGACAATGTAAGTTGACTATAACAGAGCCCCAGAACACAGAGCTCAGGAGAAGGATGGAGAAACACTGGCAGGAGGCCACCAAGATACAATGCCCCAGAGACCCAGAGTGTGCCACCACTGGCAGTAAGGAGATCAACTGCTGCAGCAAAGATGTCATGAAAGGCAAGTCTCCACCAAAAAAAACCCTGAACCTAATCGGGGTGTCAAGAGACCAAAGTTTCTCCCCCACAGTTCCCTGCAGTGGCCAGTGAAGTCAAACTGTGCATCTGTACCTGAAAGGGGCAAGTCAAAGGCCAGAAAGCCCACCTCCTTTTAATGTCCTGTCAGTAGAAACTCAACCTGCACCCGAAATAAGCCCTCTCCCAGAGAAAGTTCATCCTTGAAAATGTAATGATTAGTCGCCAGAATCAACATCCTTGGTGGTCTAAAACTTGAGTTATTGGTAAAATAACAGCAGGTTGGTGGTCATTTTGAAAAACAATGGCTGCCATGGTCACAGGACAAATCTAAATAGTACCACTGTATTTCTCATCTTTTAAAATGTATGATTAGTCGCCAAAATCAAGATCCTAGGTGGTCTAAAACTTGAGTTATTGTAAAATAACAGCAGGTGGCGGCCATTTTGAAAAAAAAATGGCTGCTATGGTCACAGGACAAATCTAAATATTACCCCCCACATCCCCACATCCTTGAAAATGTATGATTAGTCACCAGAATCAAGATCCTAGGTGGTGTAGAACTTGAGTTATTGTAAAATAACAGCAGGTGGCGGCCATTTTGAAAAATGGCTGCCATGGTCACAGGGAAAGTCTAAATTGTACCACTGTATCCCTCATCCTTGAAAATGAGGTCTTAGTCACCAGAATCAAGATCCTAGGTGGTGTAGAACTTGAGTTATTGTAAAATAACATCAGGTGGCGGCTCTTTTGTAATATGGCTGCCATGGTCACCACGAGACAAATCTGTGATGGCCCCATAGCCAAAAATGTTCCTTAAGGCATGCTCTAACTGTGTGCCAAATTAGAATACTGCCCATTATTCAAAAACAATAATTTTATTGTTTTAGGAACACTTTTGTCAACTCCGTCAGATACACGTCAACTCCGTCAGACACAAAATCTGACGGAGTTGACGTCTGACGGAGTTGACAAAATGGCATTTGTTTTCATCTTAACCCTCTTTAGTACAATGTAGCCATTTTGTTTTTGCTTAATTTTGTTAGCTAAACCTAACCCCTAAACTAAAATAATAAACATTATTTTGGAATTCTTAACAAAGATCATAATAATGTCCTGACGGAGTTGACATGTAAAAGCTGTGACCACATTGTTATCAACATTGTTTGTTTAAAATATCAAACAATTGAATGCTTGTCAGACCAGGTACTCCACTGTTGCAACAAATATAAATGGGACTTGGAAAAGGAGTCTTCAGGCTAAATCTGTCGACAATATTTTCTGATTAATTTAAGACTTTTAAAAAAACCTGACGGAGTTGACGGAGACGTGGGACGAACATTTGATATGAGATATTTAATAGAAAATATAAATTAAAATTAACTGTGTATATTATTTGCTATGTTGTTGACAATCTACTTTAATTTAGTATGTATATTTATGTGATTGTGACAGTATTAGACACTTTTTTGGCAGTTTGAAATTGTGGCCACTTGCTGGGGACAGGCTAAATACAGGCCTTTTTGGGTACAGGGCCTGCTTTTAACTAATTCAGATGGAATATGAAAACAATTATAATGAAATTAAGGGCATAATAATACACAACTGTATTACACTTAACTTTGCAAGTGCTTTTATTTTTATGAATTAATTTATTTTTTACATAAAATAAGGCTCTTATGTGTGGGACATGTTTTTTCCACTTTTGTCCCTCATCTCAAGAATGAGTGATATAACAGTACATACCCCAGGTAGAGTGGTGTGTGTAATTATATATATATATAACAGTACATACCCCAGGTAGAGAGGTGTGTGTAATTATATATAACAGTACATACCCCAGGTAGAGAGGTGTGTGTAATTATATATATAACAGTACATACCCCAGGTAGAGAGGTGTGTGTAATTATATATATATACTAGAAACAAAATTTCAAGACATTTTACTGGGTGCCAAAATAGAAATTGTATAGCGCCATCATGAGGTCGATTTAGGCAAAACACATTTATGTAGAGTAGCCTACTCGCACACATTTTATCCATATATCACACAATTCGGTATACACTATCGCCATAGTCATGTTGATGTGTGTGTAATTATATATAACAGTACATACCCCAGGTAGAGAGGTGTGTGTAATTATATATAACAGTACATACCCCAGGTAGAGAGGTGTGTGTAATTATATATAACAGTACATACCCCAGGTAGAGAGGTGTGTGTAATTATATATATAACAGTACATACCCCAGGTAGAGAGGTGTGTGTAATTATATATAACAGTACATACCCCAGGTAGAGAGGTGTGTGTAATTATATATAACAGTACATACCCCAGGTAGAGAGGTGTGTGTAATTATATATATATATAACAGTACATACCCCAGGTAGAGAGGTGTGTGTAATTATATATAACAGTACATACCCCAGGTAGAGAGGTGTGTGCAATTATATATATAACAGTACATACCCCAGGTAGAGAGGTGTGTGTAATTATATATAACAGTACATACCCCAGGTAGAGAGGTGTGTGTAATTATATATATATATATACTAGAAACAAAATTTCAAGAAATTTTACTGGGTGCCAAAATAGAAATTGTATAGCGCCATCATGAGGTCGATTTAGGCAAAACACATTTCTGTAGAGTAGCCTACTCGCACACATTTTATCCATATATCACACAATTCGGTATACACTATCGCCATAGTCATGTTGATGTGTGTGTAATTATATATATAACAGTACATACCCCAGATAGAGAGTTGTGTGTAATTATATATATAACAGTACATACCCCAGGTAGAGAGGTGTGTGTAATTATATATAACAGTACATACCCCCAGGTAGAGATGTGTGTGTAATTATATATAACAGTACATACCCCAGGTAGAGAGGTGTGTGTAATTATATATATATAAAAGTACATACCCCAGGTAGAGAGGTGTGTGTAATTATAACAGTACATACCCCAGATAGAGAGTTGTGTGTAATTATATATATAACAGTACATACCCCAGGTAGAGAGGTGTGTGTAATTATATATAACAGTACATACCCCAGGTAGAGAGGTGTGTGTAATTATATATATAACAGTACATACCCCAGGTAGAGAGGTGTGTGTAATTATATATATAACAGTACATACCCCAGGTAGAGAGGTGTGTGTAATTATATATATATACTAGAAACAAAATTTCAAGAAATTTTACTGGGTGCCAAAATAGAAATTGTATAGCGCCATCATGAGGTCGATTTAGGCAAAACACATTTCTGTAGAGTAGCCTACTCGCACACATTTTATCCATATATCACACAATTCGGTATACACTATCGCCATAGTCATGTTGATCAACACGGATCTGCACCAAAGCACCAAAGCACCAAAGTCCAAAGCACTTTTTGCTACTTTCCATTGGTTTAATATTTTCGAGACAACACACAGACGTAAAGGGTGTTATGTTCAATAGCACCGATTTATGAAACAACACACAGACATAAAGGGTGTTATGTTCAATAGCACCGATTTATGAAACAACACACAGACGTAAAGGGTGTTATGTTCAATAGCACCGATTTATGAAACAACACACAGGCGTAAAGGGTGTTATGTTCAATAGCACCGATTTATGAAACAACACACAGACGTAAAGGGTGTTATGTTCAACGATATATATCGGCACACCCCAAACGTGGCGTGGTCAGGTCCGTCCTCGGGTCAAAGGCCTTTTCTCACTGTACACTAAATCCCTTGGCACTATCATCTCTGCTCACAATATATCCTATCACTGCTACGCCGATGACACACAACTGTTTCTATCCTTCCCCCCCTCTGCCACTCAGGTGGAAGAGCGCATCACCGCATGCCTGGCTGACATCTCACAGTGGATGTCCTCCAACCACCTCAAACTGAACCAAGACAAGACTGAGCTTCTCTTCTTCCCAGCTAAGTCCTGCCCTATGCGGGAGCTAACTATCTCCGTAGACAACGCCCTGGTAACGTCTGTCCCAACAGCCAGGAATCTTGGTGTTGTCCTGGACAGTCAGCTCTCCTTCAAAACTCACATCACAGTTGTCACTCGATCCTGTAGGTTCACACTCTATAACATACGACGAATTAGACCGTTCCTCACCCAGGAATCAGCCCAGCTCCTAATCCAGACAACAGTCTTGTCAAAACTTGACTATTGTAACTCCCTCCTTACTGGCCTACCAGCATGTGCACTTCTCCAGCTGATCCAAAATGCCGCAGCTCGCTTGGTCTTCAACCAGCCAAAATTCTCACATGTCTCCCCCCTGCTCCGTTCCCTCCACTGGCTCCCGGTCGCTGCCCGCACAGAATACAAAACTCTGATGCTGGCATTCAAAGCAACCAAAGGTATGGCTCCCCCATATCTTGCAAGTATGATCGAACCCTACAAACCCTCCCGCTCACTCAGATCAGCCAACGCAGGGAAGCTGGAAGTACCCTCACTAAAAACGCCGGGACAACACTCTACACGTCCCAAACTCTTCTCCCTTCTGGCTCCAAAACTGTGGAATGCACTTCCCATTGCAGTCAGAACTGCAGCATCACTCCCAATCTTCCGCCGTAGTCTGAAAACCCACCTTTTCAGACTCCATCATGGCCCATAGCACTTACCACACCCCCTTAGATAGCAATTCTGTAGACTTAGATAGCATTTGATACAGACTTATAGCATGTTATGTAGACAGCATAAGTGCATTGTATGTGCTATTGTCATAGCACGTCATAGTACATATGTATAGCATAGTAGTATAGATGTATAGCTTATATGTATAGTTTCATTATAGATATTCCACTGTTACTTTCTTAGCTTACGCATGTTTCATGATAAATGTTTTTATGTGATGTATACCCATGCTTTTTTGTTCTTGCTTAATGTAAGTCGCTCTGGATTAAGAGCGTCTGCTAAATGCCTAAATTGTAAATTGTAAATTGTAAAGGTCAGGTCCGTCCTCGGGTCAAAGGTCAGGTCCGTCCTCGGGTCGGACGTCGCCGCCTGGCGGTGCCCGGGGCCACGCCTCCAGACCAGCCGTCTCGATCCAGCTTTTCGTGTCGGGGACGGCGCGGGCGGCGGTGGGACGTCTTCTGACGTCTTCTGACCGGCCGTCGGCGTTGTAGCGCGGCGGCCAGCCGTGGCCGTGGCGATGGGCCGCGAGGGCCAGGACCCCCAGGAGACACAGCAGGAGGACGGCGGCCGGGGCCACGCCACGGCGGATGGACAGCCGCCGGGGCCACGCCACGCCGGACAGCACGAGACCTCGCATGGATTCACTGTTCAAAAGCAGCACGAGAGTCGACGTGTCGGCGATAAGGATGTGGATGTATAGACGTTAAGGATGTGGATGTATAGACGTTAAGTGAGTGTCGTCATCCTCCACCCCCATGACGTCACCCTGAGCCAATCGTATTGAATCTTGTATAGATCTCCTGTTTTAGGCGAAGAGATTCGGTGCCGTCGGGTGTTCTCAATGACGATGCAATTTTAGTCTAAATGGACTCACTGCCAAAGCCTGATTATTAACACAACATACCCCCGTAGCCCCATTCAATTCAATGCAATTCATTGAGGGCTTATGGTATAGGGGAAATAGCCAATATTGCGCTTTTGCACAAAATAACACCTGGACCCCTTTGGTGTGGACGTAACGACTACAAAGAAAGGTAAGAAAGCCTTCTAGTATGGAATTCTCCTTTAAGAATTGATGCATTTGATTTGAATTGATATTTTTATTTATATAATGAAATACCTAAATCTTAGTCTTTTCTTGAAATGAAAATGGGTACTAATGGGTAAATATATATATTATTATTTCAAACTTAACATACTGTTTACATTGACTTTCAATGTGTGTGTGGGCGTGCACATGTGTGCATGTGCGTGTATGTGCGTTCGTGTGTGCGCGTGTGTGAGAGGTGGTCAACTTGGTCTAAGTGCATGGAGCAAGTTTCAAGACTGTAGCATGTTGCAAACAAAAGTTATAGCTGTGTAAAGGCCAGCCAATAGGAATACAGAGGGGCGGGGCTTAAGCAATTAAGCCATTACAGCTTGTTCCTCTTGATGGTCTACGTCCATGTACCAAAGTTTGAGGCTGTAGCATGTTGTAAACAATAGTTAGAGCTGTGTAAAGGCCAGCCAATAGGAAGACAGAGGGGCGGGGCTTAAGCAATTAAACATTTACAGCGTGCTCCTATTGGTGGTCCAAGTCCATGGAGCAAGTTTCAAGACTGTAGCATGCTGCAAGCAAAAGTTAGAGCTGTGTAAAGGCCAGCCAATAGGAAGAGAGGGTTTGTGTGTGTGTGTGTGTGTGTGTGTGTGTGTGTGTGTGTGTGTGTGTGTGTGTGTGTGTGTGTGTGTGTGTGTGTGTGTGTGTGTGTGTGTGTGTGTGTGTGTGTGTCCATTTGGTTTCGCTCAGGGGGGCGGCCCGGTTCCGGCGAGCCACCCCGCGTCTGAAACGGTTGAGAAATGACAGAGTTACGTGTTTCCCCAATGTGTGTGTGTGTGCGTGCACATGTGTGCATGTGCGTGCGTGTGCGTTTGTGTGCGCGTGTGTGTGAGGGGTGGTCAACTTCACCTTGAATCATTAACAATGTATCAATTTCAGCTGGGCTAGTCTATGCAAATGCAACCACTATTGAAAGTTAACCCATTCTGAACGGGAACCCCTTTTGGTGTTATAGCATATGTGACCAGTGCCAGTATTTTCATTACTAATGAAATCTCACAATAGACCAAAATAGAATTATTTTATTTTTTTGGTGGTTTTCTTTTTTAGCCACATTAACACAGTTGGAATGTTAAAGAATGTTTTTATTCCATCAGAAAGTCGTTTTAGTGTAATTAAGTCATTGTAATTGTTTAAACAAGTCACCATGTCTAATGTTTAAACCATTGAGTTAAGCAATGCTAACCAATGCTAATAAGAAAATCAGCTTTCCTTTCAAAGTATGCAAATTCCGCTAAAATCCGCTCTTTTGTACACAATCGTTTTTGAAGATAATACTAGTCTTTTACTAACTGGCTAACAGAAATAGCAGAGAAAGAAGTATTAACCATCGTATTTTGTAAAAAGTGTGTTTATTTTCGGTCCTCCTAAAGCTAATTTTCCAGAAGGGGCACTGGTGAATCACAACTAAGGAACATGCTGTAATGGCTTCCTGTTTCCAATAGCAGAAGAAGAAGAAGACGAGGATTAATTTAATGTAAACATTGTCACCATAACGTGGCTATTATTAGTTGCTTTGGAATGTACCTGCCATGAAAATTAAGGTCATAATAACGCAGATCACATCGATATGTAATATAGCACGATATGTACTTGTTTTAGGTACAGGATTGATATCAATGCTAAATGTAGATAAAAGCTACCGTTGCAGGGTTGCCAGGTTCTGATAAATAAGCAACCCGGTATATGAAAACATCACCTCCTCCACAGTCTATAACGTCGCTGTTACATGTTCACTTTTCATTAATAACAACCATATTTCATAGACAGATTGAAATGTACGTATTATTAATTCATGGCCAAATTAAATTACTTTTTCTTTATTGGCCGGGTTTCCGGGCATGAGCAGAATAATAAAAGTTCTGATTAAATATTGATGCTTCGAGGCAAATGTTTCTGCTCCAGATTGGACCTCTGAGTGGATATAAGTATGTCTGAAGGCCAGACGGGAGAATTATTACAATATGTTTTACATTCCCTCATCAGGAGAAACGGAACCCAACGTGACCAACATGGGTCTTTGTCCTTCAGAACCATATGGAGAGAACTTTCAGACTGCATTTGAACTTTTTTATATGTTTATATGTGTGTGTGTGTGTGTGTGTGTGTGTGTGTGTGTGTGTGTGTGTGTGTGTGTGTGTGTGTGTGTGTGTGTGTGTGTGCACCATCTGTGCCCATAGGACGGTGACTGAGTGGCTCCGGGCATTGCCTTGTAAAGAGACCGCCAGCGCCCTGTAAACCCGTACGGGTCGTCGGAGGCGTGCACTCCACGCTCACGCCTCTCAGCCTGCCATTATACAATTCATGGTAATTATAATTAATTACTGTACACCTGAGACCTTGTGGCTTAATTGCTTTATAAACTCCACACCCTCTGGTGGAGTTAGCTGGTTTAACGGACAGTTTAGAGAGGATCCAGTGGAGTTATAGCTGGTTTGGTCAGAAGCGTTTTTTTTTTTTTAATACTTTCCGTTTGTTTAACCATAACACACAGATGTAAAGGGTGTTCAATAGAGGATATGCGCGTGACATCATCATCAAACCAGGAAGTTATGCAGGAACGCCTACTGAGTGGCAAAAAAACTACTTTCTGGCCTCGACAGCCCATATACATCCAAACAGAAAAGTCCTATATCTGATTGCATTAAACGACATTAAACAACGTTAAACTCACTCTGCATGTTGCTTTGCCACTCCATGTGCCATTCACTTTAAGCAATGCGCATACCCTATATTGTGTTGCATTTAAAATAAAACCATAACCACTAGACTTATCATGTCACGAACCCCCTATAGAAGGCTTCCACAAGGCATGCACAGCACCACAGTTTGGGAACCACTGCGGTTCCTAATCTTTCTGCTTGGCCTTTGGGACGGATATATAGTCCACACACTTCTAATCCCTTCTCCACCGTCCGCCTGACACACCGTGCTTCACCTGCTGTTTCCACATCATGGTGCTAAGTGACTAACACTTGACCCACTGACCCCACGGTGCTTACATCATGGTGTGAACGGCTAAATAACACAAACATAATAATCCTCGTCTGATGCTGAGAGTGTTCCGTTTATATCAGCTAATGATGGTGGGATGACACAAAATATGTCACTGAGTGACACTGCATCTTCTACACACTTTACGGGATGTGTGTTTCGAGTGACACATGATGATCAACTACTACGCCGTTAAATTGGCAGAATGTGAAGAAAGAAAGAAATCTCATTCTGCAACTTTTTGTGTTTTCCCCGATTTTGCTTGTCCTTGTGTTCCTCGTTTATATCATGTTACGATTACTTCTCTGTTGCTAGGAGACGTCTCCTGTTGTGGTCCTCAAGGTCTTCAGTGGGCAGGCCTTTATCTGTGTGTGTGTGTGTGTGTGTGTGTGTGTGTGTGTGTGTGTGTGTGTGTGTGTGTGTGTGTGTGTGTGTGTGTGTGTGAGTGTGTGCATGTGAGTGTGTGTGTTAGTTATTCAACACAATGAGCGCAAGCGCCTTGGTCTGCTGAGCATTGCTTCGAGAGCACAATGACTTCTTGCTTCTCTCTCTCTCTCTCTCTCTCTCTCTCTCTCTCTCTCTCTCTCTCTCTCTCTCGGGGTACAGAGAGGAACAAACGTTATTGCTGTTCATTGTTACTTCAGAGATTCTCGTCAGGGTGTGTTATGAGCTTGGGAACTTTCCAGTAGGATACCGTAAAACAGTAGTACGGTATGACAGTCGTGTTTGACTGCTGTAAGTGTGATTATGTAGGTATACATCGAATAGCTCCAGCCAGGCGTTTATAGATTGGTTGAAAGAGGCTTTCCAGACGTGCTCAAATAAGGATGAAGCACAACTCACAATGAAAAATATGCCTCTTCACCATAAAATACGACTTTGACAGTTTGATTTGAAGGGGGGGGGGGGGCATGCATGCCTCTGCATTTTTACTGTATATTATGTATTATTAATGTAACAATTTAATGTGACAGAGAATAACTAAATGCATGAATTGCCAGTGTTGATTTTGTCCACTAATACTATGACGAAAAAGGATCGTCGACTACCTTCATCCACTGACGAAAACTAATTGGGAACTAAATTAAAACTAAGCTACAATGATTGGCCAAAGGGCCTTTCTGTGTGGAGTTTGCATGTTCTCCGTGTGTCCCCTAGGGTAGATACCCTCACATGTTCTCCCTGTGTCCCCTAGGGTAGATACCCTCACATGTTCTCCCTGTGTCCCCTAGGGTAGATACCCTCACATGTTCTCCCCGTGTCCCCTAGGGTAGGTTCCTTCAAATGTTCTCCCCGTGTCCCTTAGGGTAGGTACCCTCACATGTTCTCCCCGTGTCCCCTAGGGTAGGTACCCTCACATGTTCTCCCTGTGTCCCCTAGGGTAGGTACCCTCACATGTTCTCCCGTGTCCCCTAGGGTAGGTACCCTCACATGTTCTCCCCGTGTCCCCTAGGGTAGGTACCCTCACATGTTCTCCCCGTGTCCCCTATAGGGTAGGTACCCTCACATGTTCTCCCCGTGTCCCCTAGGGTAGGTACCCTCACATGTTCTCCCCGTGTCCCCTATAGGGTAGGTACCCTCACATGTTCTCCCCGTGTCCCCTAGGGTAGGTACCCTCACATGTTCTCCCCGTGTCCCCTAGGGTAGGTACCCTCACATGTTCTCCCCGCGTCCCCTAGGGTAGGTACCCTCACAAAAACATGCAGTAATCCTGGTCTCTAAACCGCCTCCCCCTGGCCAGCCGGGGCGCCTGATGGAGGGGAAAGGAACTGGTCTCTATATTGCCTCCCCCTGGCCAGCCGGGGCGCCTGATGGAGGGGGAAGGAACTGGTCGGAATAACGTGTTCCTTCCACACGCTATGTCCGGCTGTGAAAACTCCCCCCCCCCCCCCCTCATGCATATAAGGAAGCATGAGGTCAGTCCTGAACATAGCAGATCTACAAGCTAAATACATTTCAGTCGACTAAATCAACTGTAGACTTTTTCGACTAAAATCTTATGATATTTAGCCGACTAAAACTAGACTAAACACTAAAACATTCCGGGTGACTAAAATGAGACTAAAACTAAGTTAAAACCATTCAAGAGACTATGACTGAAACTAAATTAAAAATGTGCTGCCAAAAACAACACAGATGTCAAGACCGGGTGCAGTACTTAGTTTAGACAGTTTTTGGTTTAGACTATTCATTGGTCAGTCATTAGTCCTACAACTACAACCTATCTCAAACCCTCACCCTAACCCTAACCTCCCACGGGAGGCAGCACACCTAAACCTAACCTTAACCCATGTCCAACCAATGACTATAGTCTAACCCTAACCTCCCACGGGGCAGCACACCTAAACCTAACCTTAACCCATGTCTAACCAATGACTAGTCTAAACTAAGTATGCACCCCATCAAGATCAACCCTTTCAGGAAGCCATGTATAGTATCCCGAAGCCGGGAAGAACAGCATAGCTTGACTTAGACTGCATGCTTACGGCCCAACCGACAGGCCCTTCAACTCTAAATGAAGTTACAGTGCATAATGGTAATAGCATTACCAGGTCACTTTCACCAAAAGCTCGCCAAATCCCTTGTTGGATATAGTTTACGAATCAACTGTGGGGTTTATTATACCGGTATACCTCCACAGTGACTTTAACCCATTTAGGCCTGACGTCGAAATTAAAAGAAATGTCCTTTTTTTAAATATTATTTTTTTCTGAAAAACCTCATGTTTCTATATCAGTGGTTCTGAATATGTCATGTCAAGGACCCCCAAAAATATATGAAATTGGCCGCTGACCCCCATCTGAAAATGTGTTGTTTCAGGGACCTCCCTGCAGAAGCAAAGATTTGAGTTAAAAACGTTCGCTCTGAAAGAGTGTATTATTCAAAGCTTTGCACCACATGTTCATGATTTTTCTAAAATAGAAGACCTACAAGCTCGTAGCGCGCCACTCGGTGGCGCGCTACGAGCTTGTAGGTCTGCTATTTTTCAATAGCTATAAAGCATAGCATAATGCTAACACCAAAACGGGGTTCACGCCCAAAATGGATTAATGTACAACGTGACTGCATGCGACCTGTCAGGTTTGATCACCCTCCCATAGAAGTTATGGCCCCCCATCTGGACCTGTAAAATAAATACCATTCTGCAGGTGCCACCGGCCTGCTGCTGTTGCTGCAAATTGAATTTTCCAGACTGTTCACTTATAACCCATTCTGAACGGGAACCGCCCTGTTGGTGTTTTAGGCACTATTTTAGCCATTGAAAAAAATAGCAGATCTACAAGTAGGTCTGCTATTTTTTTGAAAAATCGTGAAAATCTGGCGCAAATCTTTGAATATATATTCTTTCAGAGCCAACGTTTTTAACTCAAATAAATTGGAGTCGGCGGCCAAATACAGTATATACACCTATTCTGGGGGTCCTTGACATGAAATATTGTAGGTCAGAATGGGTTAATGTCCCCCAGCTCATGGACTCACGGCACGGCATCATGGGTATCAAGGGATTGACTTGGCGTGCACACTGTGATGAGGCACACACACACACACACACACACACACACACACACACACACACACACACATACAGGCCAATATAATAACTGCTGTCTCGTTCTCCTGAATGTCCCCCCCCCCGACACTCGGACGGGGAAAGATTCATGCCTAGTGGGGACTAGTCAAACGCCCAACACGTGTATGTTTGGTGGCATCGAATGATAGATTCATGCCTTGTGGGGACAGTCAAACGCCCAACACGTGTATGTTTGGTGGCGTCGAATGATAGATTCATGCCTTGTGGGGACAGTCAAACGCCCAACACGTGTATGTTTGGTGGCGTCGAATAATAGATTCATGCCTTGTGGGGACAGTCAAACGCCCAACACGTGTATGTTTGGTGGCGTCGAATGATAGATTCATGCTTTGTGGGGACAGTCAAACGCCCAACACGTGTATGTTTGGTGGGGTCGAATAATAGATTCATGCCTTGTGGGGACAGTCAAACGCCCAACACGTGTATGTTTGGTGGCATCGAATGATAGATTCATGCCCGATGTGGGGACTAGTCAAACGCCCAACACGTGTATGTTTGGTGGCATCGAATGATAGATTCATGCCTTGTGGGGACAGTCAAAAGCCCAACACGTGTATGTTTGGTGGCGTCGAATGATAGATTCATGCCTTGTGGGGACAGTCAAACGCCCAACACGTGTATGTTTGGTGGCATCGAATGATAGATTCATGCCCGATGTGGGGACTAGTCAAACGCCCAACACGTGTATGTTTGGTGGCGTCGAATGATAGATTCATGCCTTGTGGGGACAGTCAAACGCCCAACACGTGTATGTTTGGTGGCTTCGAATGATAAGCGATCAATAAGCATAAGTATAAATCAGGCATTTTAGTCTCACGAGGACGTCGTCCAGCAAATCTCCTAATCCAGTAGCCTCGGAAAACCCAGACGTTTTTATTTACAGGGAGAGAAAAACAAAAGTCTGGGTCCGAGTCCACTTCAATACGGCATATAGAGTAGTAGCACAAACGTCGATCACTCTCTGCTGATTGTGATTTCCGATCGTCTGCACCTGTTGTTAAATTGACTCAATACCTACATTGACAGCTAGGCGGGAAATAGCTGTTTTCAATGCACGATAGTTCAGTTGGTGATAGAAGCATGAAATTTGGCACAGATGTCCTTCATATGTCCCTAATCGATAATCAACCTCGGGCCACGCAGAATTCAAAATTTTTCAAGGTGGCCCGCCAGTTTTAAAAATGGCTGCAACTGTAAATAGTACGTTTTGGACTATTAGCTAGGCGGGAATGGGGATGATAGTTCAGTTGGTGATGCAAGCATGAAATTTGGTACAGATGACCTTTATATGACCATAATCGATAATCAACCTCGGGCCACGCAAAATTCCTCCATTTTCCAAGATGGCCGCCAGAAATTGCATAAATGTACATCTGCTCATGGTTAATCCACAGTTGGCGATACAAGCATGAAATTTGGTACAGATGACCTTTATATGACCATAAGTGATAATCAACCTCGGGCCACGCAAAATTCCTCCATTTTCCAAGATGGCCGCCAGTTTGCAATTGGACAGCTAGGCGGGAATAGAGGTGATAGTTCAGTTGGTGATACAAGCATGAAATTTGGTACAGATGACCTTTATATGACCATAAGTGATAATCAACCTCGGGCCACGCAAAATTCCTCCATTTTCCAAGATGGCCGCCAGTTTGCAATTGGACAGCTAGGCGGGAATAGAGGTGATAGTTCAGTTGGTGATACAAGCATGAAATTTGGTACAGATGACCTTTATATGACCATAAGTGATAATCAACCTCGGGCCACGCAAAATTCCTCCATTTTCCAAGATGGCCGCCAGAAATTGCATAAATGTACATCTGCTCATGGTTAATCCACAGTTGGCGATACAATCATGAATTTTGGCACAGATGTCCTTAATATGTCCCTAATCGATAATCAACCTCGGGCCACGCAGAATTCCAGTTTTTTCAAGGTGGCCCGCCAGTTTTAAAAATGGCTGCAACTGTAAATAGTACGTTTTGGACTATTAGCTAGGCGGGAATGGGGATGATAGATTGGATGGATAGATTGCAAGATTTGATAGATTGGATAGATGGATTCTGTGTATAGTAATTTACAAATACATGTGTTACAAGTTCATGTGGAATAACCATATAGGCCTATATTTCTGCAAATTTTCGGCAGCCATATTGAAAAACGTATAGGTCCAATTGCAAACTGGCGACCATCTTGAAAAATGCGTTGCCTAATGTTGATTATCAATTAGGGTGGTATAATGGTAATCTGTGCCAAATTTTATGCTTGTATCACAAACTGTGGATTAACCATGAGCAGATGTACATTTATGCAATTTCTCAGCAGCCATATTGAAAAATATGGCGCCATATTGGAACCTAATGTTATTGTTTTATCTCACTTGGTAGAAATACCTCCAGGACATATCTTATACCAAAATTAGGGGAAATTCTAAGTTTTATAGGCCCCGCACATTGGTGTAGTCCAAAACGTATAGGTCCAATTGCAAACTGGCGGCCATCTTGGAAAATGGAGGAATTTTGCGTGGCCCGAGGTTGATTATCACTTATCGTCATATAAAGGTCATCTGTACCAAATTTCATGCTTCTATCACCAACTGAACTATCACCTCTATTTCCCGCCATATGTCCAATTGCAAACTGGCGGCCATCTTGGAAAATGGAGGAATTTTGCGTGGCCCGAGGTTGATTATCACTTATGGTCATATAAAGGTCATCTGTACCAAATTTCATGCTTCTATCACCAACTGAACTATCACCTCTATTTCCCGCCATATGTCCAATTGCAAACTGGCGGCCATCTTGGAAAATGGAGGAATTTTGCGTGGCCCGAGGTTGATTATCACTTATGGTCATATAAAGGTCATCTGTACCAAATGTCATGCTTCTATCACCAACTGAACTATCACCTCTATTTCCCGCCATATGTCCAATTGCAAACTGGCGGCCATCTTGGAAAATAGAGGAATTTTGCGTGGCCCGAGGTTGATTATCGATTATGGTCATATAAAGGTCATCTGTACCAAATTTCATGCTTGTATCACCAACTGTGGATTAACCATGAGCAGATGTACATTTATGCAATTTCTCAGCAGCCATTTTGAAAAATATGCCGCCATATTGGAACGTAATGTTATTGTTTTATCTCACTTGGTAGAAATACCTCCAGGACATATCTTATAACAAAATTAGGGGAAATTCTAAGTTTTATAGGCCCTGCACATTGGTGTAGTCGAAAACGTATAGGTCAAAATTGCAAACTGGCGGCCATCTTGGAAAATGGAGGAATTTTGCGTGGCCCGAGGTTGATTATCGCTTATGGTCATATAAAGGTCATCTGTACCAAATTTCATGCTTCTATCACCAACTGAACTATCATCTCTATTTCCCGCCTAGCTATCAATACAAAGACTGTTAACTGTGAGTGGACGACCCAATTAAGCATTACACTTGTTTACAAGAGAGGGTCCACCATGTTCAATTCATCAAAACATTTAGAGACGTACAAATAGACACTTCTATGTTGTCAAAGAACAGAACAGGAATTCATCATAAAGGAGGTAAAAAAGGGAAAATAAACGTATACAGTGAGGGGAAAAGGGGGGGTAGGCGGTGGGGGGGGGATTCAGATTTTACGAGGGCCAGTTTCGAATTGCAGCCGTCCGTATGGGTGCCCTTTGAGAGCGGTTTTGAAGGAGTCTAGGGATGCACATGTCTTAATGACTGTTGGTAGGGCGTTCCACATTTTTGTGGCATATAATAAGGAGCGAAAATAATTGAGTCCCTTGTTTGTGCCGAATCTGGGCTGTATACATGGTTTGTTGCACTCCCTCTGGTGTTGTGGCTATGTGGACTGTTGTGGATGAGGTTATATACTTGTCACCGCTAATTAGGTATGATTAACCCATTCTGACCTGAGATCAGATTCTAAAAATGTCTTCTACATCCTGACAGTTTTCCATTCTGACCTGAGATCAGATTAAAAAAATGTCTTCTATGTCAGTCGCTCTTCAATTTTTCAAAAATAGCAGACCTGAAAGCTCATAGCGCGCCACTCGGTGGCGCGCTACGAGCTTGTACATCTGCTATTTTTCAATAGCTAATGCACAACATAATGCTACCACCAAAAGGAATTCCCGCCCACAATGGGTTAAATGCAGAAGATAGTCATGCCTATGTTATCATCCACTGAAGCCCTATTTTAACGTTTGTATTACTACGTTTGTGTAGTGTGAAAATAACAAAAACTTATTTTTATTTATTCACGTTTCTGTATTCGAGGCACATGAAGTTGCCGTCACATCACATCACAAAGAGTTGTGAGCTGGCAGGCCGCTTGGTATTCATAGCAACACAGGCTTAACATCGCTGCCCAATTCTACCCCTTTGACAGATATGAACATAAAAACATCACATTTCCATGGTAACAGGGATCTGTCTATTTATGTGTCTAAAGAAGTAGTATACCTTAAAAGATGGAGTGCCATGATTTTTTCCCCCAACTAAAGCATGATCATCAGGTCTTATATATGTTATTATGAGGAGGAATTTTATTTTTTTCAAAAAAGTGTACAGTATTTGTTAAAATGTCGTTTTTATGTGCATGGGCACGCCCACCAGTTCATTAAGTATGCCTGGTTTGCCTGGTGATGGGTGGTGATCCACTTGAACTGAAGCTGCACCCACCCTTGGAAATTATGCCCTCTTCTCTCTCCATCCATCCATCCATCCATCCATCCATCTTCAACCACTTATCCCTAGTCGGGTCACGAGGGCAACAGCTCCACCAGAGAGCTCCCAGACTTCCCTCTCCAGAGCAACATTAGTGACTTTCTCCTGGGGGGGGATCCCGAGACGTTCCAAGGCCAGCGAGTCGATGTGTTTCCTCCAACTGCGCCTTAGTCTGCCCCGGGGTCTCCTCCCAGTGGGACGTGCCTCGAGGACCTCCCTAGGGAATGTGTATTCAAGAGACACCGAAGGTAAAGCACACCAGGAACTAATTAAACACTGCATTGGATCAAAGGGAACACATACGTACAAATAGCACCAATCAACATTATAACGTGTTCTCTCCTTCAGATTATTCATCTCTCTCTCTCTCTCTCTCTCTCTCTCTCTTTCTCTCTCTCTCTCTCTCTCCACTTCCCAACGTGCAGTGTGCATGTGCGTGCGTGTGCGTGTGTGTGTGTGTGTGTGTGTGTGTGTGTGTGTGTGTGTGTGTGTGTGTGTGTGTGTGTGTGTGTGTGTGTGTGTGTGTGTGTGTGTGTGTGCACACACACACAACCCAGAGAGACAGGCTGTACTGTATGTCAAATAAACCCATATACTGTAAGTCAGCCTAAGGTACAAGGTTGGGTTATCTATAGGCAGAGGTGTGTGTAGCTGCACTGGGAGCACCTGGCAAGAGGACAGAAGACTGGTATAGAATGCGTAGATATTTATTGTTTTCATATTTGTGCAACCCCTTTTGGTGTTATAATTATGTTATGCTTTAGCTATTGAAAAATAGCAGATCTACAAGCTCATAGAGCTTGTAGGTCTGCTATTTGTGAAAAATCGAGAAGAACGACTGACATAGAAACATAGCTTTTTCAGAAAACTGTCAGGATGTAGAAGATATTTTTAGAATCTGATCTCAGGTCAGAATGGGTTAATACACACACACACACACACACACACACACACACACACACACACACACACACACACACACACACACACACACACACACACACACACACACACACACACACGTGGAGGAGGGCACCGCACTTTGTCACCGTGCAGCGGTAGTGACAGAGTCTTGAATGTGCGAACGCAGCCCAGTATAGACGGGGCATAATTATGTCGACCCCGTCCCTACACCACTTTCCCTCCGCCCCCCCACCCCCCTCCTGGTGCTGCGGCGGCCATCTTGGATCCTGAACACAACGTAAACAATGGGAGTGGGAGGGGGGGGGGCGGAGAATAGCCCTTATTGTTTCACATATAGGCCTATATACTTTTACGTGTGCTTGCATGCACACACACACTAATGGCGTTCAAGGACATGATACATGCACATGGTGTACATGTACACAAACACTGTGTATGGAGGAGAATATTAATGGCATGGTAATGTCATTTGAAGGTCTCACCTTTGTGTGTGTGTTCAGTGTTCACTGGACAGATCATATAGAGCTCTGTCGTTTCTCCAGCCTGTTTCCAGTTCTACCACAAGGCTTTTTTTATATACACTATTAATGTATCAATTTACTGTGATTAACGAGTGCTCGTTATCAATTTACTGTCCCTGGATGGATGGTAGGGGGGTTGGGGGGGGGACGGGGGACAGTGTTAATGTTTAGCCATGTCTATGAATACTAATGAGGCATTTAACTGTTTAATGTTCTCTCCAACCTTCGCCACAAAATGTGTTCATTTTATGCCACTATTATGCAATAAAACAATGTTTGCGATGTGTGCACGCACGCACGCACGGACACACACACACACACACACACACACACACACACACACACACACACACACACACACACACAATGATGTGACAAACTGACTAGTCTCCTGCCAATTAGACAGCAGTGTCATTACTGTCAACTTGAAGAGACCATCTGGATCGTTTGACCTCAAGTTAAACCTCAAGTTTATAGCAGGCATATATACAGTAATATACGGTAATATACAGGTGTGACGGTATACAATTTGGGAGTTTACCGGAGTTTGTTGGAAAGTTTTAACGGGAGTTTCCTGTAATATACACAGCCGTATATTCCATGCTTTTTGTGCAGTGCCGTACGGTGTGTGACTGCCGGACAGGACAGCTGTGGCTGAACCATATCTAGCCAAGCCTTTCTTGTGGACGAGAATATAGAGCACTGCATAATAATAATAATAAAAAAATAAATAATGCATCAACACACAGCACTCTATTCTCCTCTCCTTTGAGAACGTTTACCATAACAATTTTGGTGAATATGGTTTCTAATCTGTCCCTTTAGAGTCGTATAATGTTGTGTATGTACACTCTCAAAGTCACCATAGTGCCGTTCCCTTAGAAAACACTCATATTACATCAAATGACCTGCTTGTGACTCCATCACTACATTGAACCACGTGACTCTATGGCTCTGGTTCAGAGTCAGACCGCTTACTGAGGTCACACGCGCATCCTGAATGAATGCAGTGAATTCAATTGTTTCAGTATTAAGAGTTGGATGAGGGACCTTTTTTCGACTTTGCATGCTGGCAATGCAGCGGCCATATATCTTTGCATTTGAAAATGGCGAGGGCGGCGATGGACCCTGAATGGTCATTTAGAAGAGATATTGAACAGAACAGGCTACATCATAATGCTTGAACTGTAAGAACTTTCATTATAATAATAATAATAACCCTGCTATGCATTGGAAGTCCCCAGAGGTATATTGTTACGTCTCTGATCTGTGATCGTCTGGCATCCTGAGACTAATGAAACTTTAACTCCCTAAAGGTCCACCCAGAGTGGAGCTCTAGGAGGCAGCGGTGGCCGAACGGTTTGCGGAGCGGTCTTGATATCGTGAAGGTCGCTATAGTTCGTATCCCCGGACCGGACCACCGCTGAAGTGCCCTTTGGACAAGGCATTGAACCTCTACCATGAAATGTTCTATATATGAGCAGGGCCTGGCTGTAAACAAGTTATTGAGCTTAGTCCAGTTACCCTCATGGGTAAACATAGTACCTTTCCTTTCCTTTCTCCTTACGTATCTTCTTATTTTTTTCTCCCCTGCACACTGATCACCTTTTGCACTCATCAATACAGATACACGCAGAAGAGCGTTAGAATTATCGTGCAGTTAGTTGCCTGACAGACAGACGGAATCTGGATAATTATCTGGATAGCTATATAGCTGGCATAAGAGAGGTTATAGGAGGCCGAGATGGGCAGAGTGACAGAGGAAATGGACTAGAGTGGGTCTCATTAGAATGTATTGAAAAGGCAGCTATATAGCTGGCATAGGAGAGGTTATGACTAAGGGCCGAGATGGGCAGAGTGACAGAGGAGATGGACTAGAGTGGGTCTCATTAGAATGTAATCACCCGGCGAGACGGTCAGCGCGCAGTTACTGCCGCTATAAAACACACTGAGGGGGAGAGAGAGAGAGAGAGAGAGAGAGAGAGAGATAGGACAGCTTCTTCAGCTGTACTGTACTGTACAGTAGATCCCTGCCTGGAGAGAGAGAGGGACGTACAGTACAGTACAGTACGTGACTCTGTGTACGTGACTCTGAGAGAAAAGGGAGCATGAAGGGGGTTGAAATAAAGGAACGGAAAGGAGGGGTGGGGGTGGGTGGGAGGGAGGGAGGGAGGGAGAGAGAGAAGGACATTGTAACGATCGAAGCTCCTTTCGTTGATCTGCAGCTTCATACATGTTCATCATATCGTATCACGCATGCGATGTACAGTATATACTGTCTCTGGAATCAATGTTTGACCTGTTATACTGTACGTGTTACTGTATACGTGCACAATGAGATGAACTTGTGTGTGAGGCGTCGATACAAACCAGGGAGGTGAGAGAACATTGTGTGTGCATGAAAAACAAATGAATGGATGAATGAATGAATGAATGAATGAATGAATGAATGAATGGATGAATGGATGAATGGATGGAAGAATGAATCAATGAATGAATTAATGAATGAATCAATCAATCAATCAATCAATCAATCAATGAATGGATGGATGGATGAATGGATGAATGGATGAATGAATTAATGAATGGATGAATGGATGAATGAATTAATGAATGGATGAATGGATGAATGAATTAATGAATGGATGAATAAATCACTGAATGAATGAATAAATGAATGAATGAATGAATGAATGAATTAATTAATTAATTAATGAATGGATGAATGAATGAATGGATGGATGGATGGATGGATGGATGGATGGATGGATGGATGGATGAATGAATGAATGCATGGATGAATGGATGGATGGATGAATGAATGGATGAATGAATGCATGGATGAATGGATGAATGGATGAATGGATGAATGAATGAATGAATACAAAAGCCGAGTGGTGTGAGACAGCATCACAACATCTACCATGGAGCTAAAGTATTATTCGTATTATTCACATCGACACACAATGTATAATAATACTATACAATGACATCACTTTACTAATTATGAACACATACAGTATACCCCCCCACCTCAAACACGCAGATATTGTTTCAGTTGACGATGCCAAATGTGGAACTTTTCCACAACATGTCATGTCAATGTCCTTTTTTTAATATATTCTTTATCCCACGATTTTGTAACCCATTTTTCACCCCTGTGCCAATCATCTACTGTGATCCTGGGCTCTACACACCCTCCGCCAACCTGGGGAGAGCAACGGACTTAACTCATGCTCCCTTCATCCCTGAGTGTCCAAGTTGCTCCTTTACACCTGACAGGGGGGAGTTTCCCTGGTTGGACGTAGCGCGTGGAAGGAACAGGTTATTCCAACCAGTTCCTTTCCCCTCCATCAGGCGCCCCGGCTGGCCAGGGGGAGGCAGTTTAGAGACCAGGATTACTGCATGTTTTTGTGAGGGTACCTACCCGTCATCAATATTATTTGACGATGGAACTGTTGTGGTGTTTTTTTTTTTTATATATATTTTTTATCCCACGATTTTGTAACCCATTTTTCACCCCTGTGTCAATCATCTACTGTGATCCTGGGCTCTACACACCCTCCACCAACCTAGTCCCCCATATATGGGGGACAAGGGGAGAGCAACGGACTTGAACTCATGCTTCCTTCATGCCCGAGTGTCCAAGTTGCTCCTTTTACACCTGACAGGGGGGGAGTTTCCCTGGTTGGAAGGAACACGTTATTCCAACCAACTGTTGTGGTGTTTGTCATGTTCTCGTGGCCCATACTTAGGAATGAAGCTGCTTGTTTTTGGCAGTATACATTTTGATTTTGAGTTTTAGTCTTAGTCTCTTGAATAGTTTTAATTTAGTCTTAGTCGCATTTTAGTCACCTGGAATGTTTTAGTGTGTTTTCGTCGACTAAATGTCATAAGATTTTAGTCGACTAAATCTACAGTTGATTTTGGCGGGCCTTGATGCAGTCGTAATTACTGTTTTTTTTCTCCACTTGCTGAAAATGGCAGATCTACAAGCTCACAACGCGTCACACTGCGACACATTGTGAGCTTGTAGATCTGCTATTTTCATCATGCAAGCAAGTGTAAAATGACTTATACTGGATCTCTTGTCCACTAGTCCCTTCCTAACATTTTAGTCTAGTTTGTATTTGTTGACGAAATTGTCAGTACATTTAGTCTTAGTTTTAGTCGTCACAGCTTAGTTTTCATTTTAGTTTCCATTAGTTTTCGTCAGTGAAAAAAGGTAGTCGACGAACATTTTTCCTCTTGGTTTTAGTCGAGGAAAACAACACTGCCACATAAGCTCCTTGTGGCCTGGATAGGAATCTAGCGATGTTGCCACCATTTAGCTACGGATATTTACAGTAAATGATGAAAACAGCAATACTGTTGTTATACCTTCCTCTGCAGTTTATCTTGACATGCCTGGAATTCATGACAGCTTTATGGTTAAAGCAACAGGAGAGCTGCTTCGTGTGGGCGTTGTTGGTTTCTTGGCGTTTTTTTCGGGAACAAAGACAGACTTGCAGCACTGTTGTTTTTCAAGGCCACTCCATCAGCACAGGTTTAGAACGGCAACAATCGATGCCTTGACATCTTTATTTACTGACTGTGCTGTGAATCTGTTCATTCCAGGAATCGATTATGGACGTCATATACAGACCAAGTATAGTACAAATATTATACTGCTCTATCGTGTCTTTTATCCAATTCTGGGCGTGAACCTATACAAGCTTGTAGCGGCGCCGCTACAAAAAGCTCTCGTATAGCCTGTAGCTTTTATTGAGAGGGAAAAGGAAGTTGCCACCGCCTGTTGTCGACTACAAAACAATACTACAACATGACGTAACCATATCATCCGCTCCCGCCCGGATCATATACCGAAATTAAATGGTGGCCAGGCTAATTTGGCATAGAGTAGCGCAAACGTTGATCACTCTCTGCTGATTTCTGATCGTCTTCACCTTTGTTAAATTGACGCACACACGTACACCCGTATAAACACACACACGCACACACACACACACACACACACACACACACACACACACACACACACACACACACACACACACACACACACACACACTTTCCTCTCTCTCTCTCTCTCTCTCTCTCTCTCTCTCTCTGTCGCTCTAATTAATTAGTCTCATGTCCAGCAGCTGTGTCTAGTTTCTCCCGGGAGCTGCCTATGCCATAGAAAGCATAGGTGAGTTCCAGGCTACTCCTCCACTATCTAGGCCAGGGAGGGAGGGGTGCCCTGCACACTTTTTTTGACTCGAGAGCTACTTTCAAAATGACTAGCTCAACAAGATCTACTACCCACCTAAAAAAACGTATTATACCATTTGCTGAAAATAGTTTAAAATATGTACCCGAGGGGGCTTTGGAATATATAGCGGAGCTGGTGTTACATAATTATAGACACACTTGGAATGGGTAAATGGAGGGAGAGAAGTGGAATACCGGTATAGGTAGGGTTTTTTTTTGTGTTTAATTTGTAATGATATATACCTTGTTGATATCAATCAATCAAGTCACCTTAATTCAGGTGGTATAGATGCCAAAAATATCTATATCTATCCGTTATATTACAATTAAATATTATTTGGGAGCATACAGTAGGTCATGTGATCTATACCTGCAGTCCTGCACAGCACAATCTACCTTTTGGCTACCCCATATCTACGGTATGATCTACAGTATGATCTACAGTATATCTACAAGGGGAGGCAACGCCTGCACTATGGACCTGAGAGTCTGAAGTATGATATGATATGATATGATATAGTACTTTATTGTCAGTTCGCACTGAAATTTGTTTTGCCACCCCAGCGGCCTTGTATGCAACACACACATTAGACATAACACAGGACAAGAAATACAGTTACATACATAGAAACACAAGGGCAGAGAGCAATGTCCATATAGCTCGCCGACAGCAGGCTTCTTTTGTTTAACGTGAGAAAATTGGTGTATAGTATTTTTTTTATTAGCCTAAAATATTGTCTATACATACATACATACATACATTCATGAATCCACTTGTGAACCTGCTGTGGGTATTGAGCAATTTGTTTGATATAGGGGTTCAAATGTGACCATAATAAAAATGATACCATGAATCCCACCCATAAGTGGCTCAGTGACCGGATGGGAACCGCAAGGTTCACAGTTCGAACCATAGACTGTAAACAATATGGACAACGCGTTCCCCGGGTCTAAAATTAACGTAAAATGAAGCCTGTCAGTCCTTGAATTGTAAATCGCCATCTTTCTAGATCCGTTTGGGCCCAGCTGGCCCATTGGCTGGCACAGACAACGAGGCAGGACTTCCACCCTTCTTCCTAGTTGGTTTTTATTTTGACTCGAGTGGGTGGGGAATCCCGATCATAGACTGTAATGGTAGCCACGCCCCTCAGAACATTCGCAACTTTATGGTCATTTGTTTAATAATAGTCATTTGACCATAATTTTCTAAAAATAATATTATGACATTAGAAATGAGACTTTAAACTAGTGACTGGAAGCAGAAAGTATTCATGAACATGTTTATTAAGGTAATACAGTCTAGGTGAAGTTGGGCCCAAATACATGGACTTCTATGGGGCTATGGTTTTTTTTTTGGCCCAATGACAGACAGCGCCACAACAGGCCATTATATGAACTTTCAGGAAATCCCGATTTCCTTAGTGGCTTCACAAAATATCTGTCTGACTGCCCCCCTGCTCTGAACCCTGTGGGCTCCCCCAGAGTTAGTGTCCAAGTGTAGAGAGAGCAAGTCAATCTATGATAAAAAAGGGGGCGTGACCCAAAATAAATTGCAATAGTATTCGTTCAAGGTATTTTATGAACCTTAAGGTCAATAGAAGAAAGTGAGTGGCTATAGGCTATGCTAGACACCAAAACACACACACACACACACACACACACACACACACACACACACACACACATACACACACACACACACACACACACACACACACACACACACACACACACACACACACACACACACACGTTAGATTATCTTAATTTGCATTGCATCCGCATTTACTTATTAAATCATGCATGCACACCTGCTGCCCAAATTATTTTTTAACGAGGTCTCCATTTTCTGTGTGGCTCATTAATGTTCACTGTGAAACTATGCATTCTAATAAATTTATAGACATATATATTATTTTCCTTATCAAGGCGTGTGTGTGTGTGTGTGTGTGTGTGTGTGTGTGTGTGGGGGGGGGGTCGTTGTGTTTCTATTTTAATGAGCAAAAAATCTATGCTCTCCTAATTCTTAATTTGGAGCTCAATGACACATGCCCCCATTGACTTATTCAATCATGCACACACACACACACACACACACACACACACACACACACACACACACACACACACACACACACACACACACACCTGCTGCCCAAGTTATTACGTTCTTACATTTTCACTGGGGCGGCGGTGGTTCAGCGGTAGAGTGGCCGGTGGATGGCAACCGCAAGGTTGCCATTTCCAACCCTGTGGGCTCCCCCAGAGTTTAGTGTCCTCTATGCCGAATTGAAGTGGACTCGGCCCCAGACTGATTTTTTTCTCCCTGGAAATAAAAACATCTGGGGTTTCCGAGGCTATAGTGTCGAAGTGTCCTTGAGCAAGACTCTGAACCTCCTAATTGCTCCTGATGTGCTGCTTGGTGCCTTGCATGGTTTTCCTCCGCCATCGGTGTGTGAATTAATGGGTGAATGAAATGCACAATCTATATAAAAGGCCTTTTACATATAGATTGAGCTGTCGCTCTTGTTAAAGGTTGAATTACTGTGAGAGTCTTAATCACAGCAGGAATATTTGAGTATTTGAGTGAGGATAAGCAAGCCAACCCTTCCTGTGACAGACCAATGAGATGACAGACAGACAGACAGACAGACAGACAGACAGACAGACAGACAGACAGACAGACAGACAGACAGGCTAGCAGCAGTGTCGGCGAGGTTGACTGTAATGTCCACAGACAGCTGATTGTTGTAGTAGGCAATGACAATTTCATATACTGATGAATGAGTGAGACAAACATGTAAATCTATTTCATTATTCTATTGTGCATTTGATGACAATCTCTGTCTGACAGGAGCGACTGAAGCCTGATATAATGTATTTCATCATTCATATATAATAATCACAATGTGCCACGGACCCGGACGCTATGTTCGGTGTGCAATTAACGCCGTCACATAATGACCCATAAATTAGGCATTATAGTGTCGTCCTTTCAGGATTTATTTTACAGAAACAACATGGCTATACTTATACTTTAAAGGAGAATTCCTTTAAAGTATAAAAGTGCACTGGCTATTCATTCGGCTGTGCATTGGCAATGCATTGGCTATCCCCCCAAATATAAGCCCTCAATGGGGGTTGGGTTTTTGTGCTATTTGGCTTATTTCCATCGAAATAAGTAGTAAAGTGTGCCGCTTGGGATAGCTACAACTACAAATACCACCCATGGACCTCTTTGGTGGGGACGTAACGACTACAAATAAAGGTATAAGAAAGCCTTTTAGTACGGAATTCTCCTTTTAATGTCTGTGTGTAAATTGATGGTGTTAATGTTCCTACTCTTCATGGATCATTCGATGGGGGGGATCACATTCACCCCCGACCCCCCGCAGTCCTCCATATACAAGGAGTTTAACCACCGAGGCAAATCCCTTACATAATGATGCATCATCTATAGCTGGGGACCACCTGGGACCCCCTCACCGTTGGAGAACCATTGATTCAGTCGTGTGCCGGCTGTATAAATCTTACACACTTAAGGCAGCCGCAACCAGCCAGTGGTTCCATGTGCATTCTCTTCCCACTTGAGCACCGGTTGGCCCTCAAAATGTCTCTGCTGCACGCCACTGCGTTTATACGATCTATGCAGATCTTGTACCCTAGCGGGGAGGCGGTCTTTTTTCCCGACACCCAAATAGCCGAAATACCGTCGTTTTACTCCAAC
Organism: Protomyctophum bolini; assembly: GCF_963924005.1. Lineage (NCBI taxonomy): Eukaryota > Metazoa > Chordata > Actinopteri > Myctophiformes > Myctophidae > Protomyctophum > Protomyctophum bolini. Next base: position 45,722,976 of record NC_137870.1, read on the forward strand.
AGTTTGACATGACATTAGACGGACAGACAAGTTCCCGCAATAGTCCGACAAACCGTAGTTTAGACGAGGAGGCGTATAGTTTAGACGGGACAATAGTGCGACACGGGAGACCTAGCGTGCAACAGCTGCCACGTATACTCTTTCGTAGTATGTGTCTTAATCCATGGTGTCCTTGAGCTTCCATATATTTTGCTGTTGTCTTCCGCTATTTCCCCAAGCTGTTGAAAGCGTTTTAATGCTCTTGATGTTTTGTGTAAAGCACCTTAAACTGCCTTGTTTTTGGGAGATCTGCTTGGGCCTCTCGTGGAGAACAGGCTTGCAGGACAGAAAGCAATACAAGGGCTTTCTCCGTTTCCTACAGTGTGTATGAATGAGCACCATGGAGCCATGGTGCCCTTGAACAACAACGGTAGCCTAACTCATTTTGACCTGAGAAAAGATTATTATACAAAAATGTCGTCTAAATCCTGACAGTTTTCTGAAAAACCCTATGTTTCTGTGTCAGTGAAAATATGTTGTTCCAGGGACCACACCCCGGAAGCAAAGATTTCAGTTTCAAAAACGTTTGCTGTAAAAGAATATATATTAAAAGATTTGCAACACATTTTCACGATTGTTCAAAAAATAGCAGCTTGTAGCCCCCCCCCCCCCCATCTTCACAACATTTTTTAAATATTGCAGAAGCATGTTTGTGTGATAAACTTCGCCTGACAAACTTGCTCATGTTGAGTTTTATGTGGTGCAACATCACATTTATTTGGAACGAGGACGCTAGTCCACTGAAAATAAAAGCAACAACCTGTTATGAATAACTGCTGCAGGCTCTGAATCAACAGTTCCTTAATATTAATCTGGGGGTCCTTGACGTGAAAACGTTAGGAAGCAAGCCCAAATAAGCAACTATACACAACAAGTCTATAACGTTGTTTGATATCAGCAAACGTGGCAATACTGCTAAACAGGAAAAAAACTGTTTACATGGTGCTCCCGTGGTGGGCGTGGGCAGGAATATGGTGAATAGAGGGGAATGGAGAGGCATTCTGGGGTATTTACGAGGGGCGCTATAGCCCCTCCTATATGTCCAGGTTTTGGTGTATGTGCAGACATTTTGTCCTACACAAACATCATATTCCCATTGACAATGAATGGACAATTTTACGTCATACTGCAAACACAAACATTGTTGAATTATATAGGAGGTTTTCAGCTCTCAGCTGATAAGAGCGCCCCTCACTTCACACGAGTGTAATTTTTTATTTAAACGTTATTCAACCAGTATAAATCACACCTGTGTGAAATGAGGGGCGCTCTTGTCATCGTACATCAATTTATGTTATATAAATAAACACTCAAACCCACAGTCCCACCAAGGCTCGTGAAAATAGTAATAATATTACTTTTGGAAAAAAGTAAATGTAATATTATTACTCAAAATGTGAAAGTAACTAGTTAAGTTACATATTACTGGAAAAAAGTAATAATATTACTGAAAGTAATATATTACTTAATGTTACTTGCCAACACTGCACAGAGGTCTGTCCGAACATGTGCAAATGTAGCAGGAGATTAGGTAGCTTTTTTAAAAACATTTATCGGTGTAATTTCCGTCTGATAACGGGAAAAATGTATGTCAGCAAATGTCAGCAACAATCACCCCTTTTCTACACCGACCAACAGTCCGTGTTGAGTTCTTGTTCGGACATGTATGAATGCAAGCTTACTTTCTGTTGCGTTTGAGAATGAATGTGTCGGACCACGTCGAACACTCTGAACTCCCGTCACTCAATGTCCCACACTCTACATGTTCCCCGGAATCAAAGAGTGCATATTCAAATGGAACAGATTGCATGAAAGTATTACAACGTGTTTGTAGATCACAGTGACTGAAACGTTTGCCACATTTATTAACCCATTCTGGACGGGAACCCCCTGTTGGTGTTTTAACCATTATTTTACATTTTAGCTATTTGGGAAAATAGCAGATCTTACAAGCTCATAGCACGGCAGAGCTTGTAATTCTTTGAGAAATCGTGAAAATGACTCGGCCCCAGACTTATTTTTTCTCCCTGGAAATAAAAACATCTGGGGTTTCCGAGGCTAGTGTCGACGTGTCCTTGAGCAAGACTCTGAACCTCCTAATTGCTCCTGATGTGCAGGTCGGTGCCTTGCATGGTTTCCTCCGCCATCGGTGTGTGAATTAATGGGTGAATGGAATGCACAATCTATGTAAAAGGCCTTTTACATATAGATTGAGCTGTCGCTCCTGTTAAAGGTTGAATCACTGTGAGAGTCTTAATCACAGCAGGAATATTTGAGTATTTGAGTGAGGATAAGCCAACCCTTCCTGTGACAGACCAATGAGATGACAGACAGACAGACAGACAGACAGACAGACAGACAGACAGGCTAGCTGCAGTGTCGGCGAGGTTGACTGTAATGTCCACAGACAGCTGATTGTTGTAGTAGGCGATGTCAATTTCATATACTGATGAATGAGTGAGACAAACATGTACATCTATTTTCATTATTCTATTGTGCATTTGATGACAATCTCTGTCTGACAGGAGCGTCTGAAGCCTGATATAATGTATTTCATCATTCATATATAATAATCACAATGTGCCACGGACCCGGACGCTATGTTCGGTGTGCAATTAACGCCGTCACATAATGACCCATAAATTAGGCATTATAGTGTCGTCCTTTCAGGATTTATTTTACAGAAACAACATGGCTATACTTATACTTTAAAGGAGAATTCCTTTAAAGTATAAAAGTGCACTGGCTATTCATTGGCTGTGCGTTGGCAATGCATTGGCTATTCCCCCCAAATATAAGCCCTCAATGGGGGTTGGGTTTTTGTGCTATTTGGCTTATTTCCATCGAAATAAGTAGTAAAGTGTGGATACTATTTACATTATGAAGAGGATATATGGTATAGTTGTAACAACTACAAATACCAACCCATGGACCTCTTTGGTGGGGACGTAACGACTACAAATAAAGGTATAAGAAAGCCTTTTAGTACGGAATTCTCCTTTTAATGTCTGTGTGTAATTGATGGTGTTAATGTTCCTACTCTTCATGGATCATTCGATGGGGGGGATCACATTCACCCCCGACCCCCCGCAGTCCTCCATATACAAGGAGTTTAACCACCGAGGCAAATCCCTTACATAACGATGCATCATCTATAGCCGGGGACCACCTGGGACCTCCTCACTGTTGGAGAACCATTGATTCAGTCGTGTGCAAATCTTACACACTTAAGGCAGCCGCAACCAGCCAGTGGTTCCATGTGCATTCTCTTCCCACTTGAGCACCGGCTGGCCCTCAAAATGTCTCTGCACGCCACTGCGTTTATACGATCTATGCAGCATATTTTGTACCCTAGCGGGGAGGCGGTCTTTTTTCCGACACCCAAATAGCCGAAATACCCTCGTTTTACTCCAACAGTTTGACATGACATTAGACGGACAGACAAGTTCCCGCAATAGTCCGACAAACCGTAGTTTAGACGAGGAGGCGTATAGTTTAGACGGGACAATAGTCCGACACGGGAGACCTAGCGCGCAACAGCTGTCACGTATACTCTTTCGTAGTATGTGTCTTAATCCATGGTGTCTTGAGCTTCCATATCTTTTGCTGTTGTCTTCCGCTATTTCCCCAAGCTGTTGAAAGCGTTTAATGCTCTTAATGTTTTGTGTAAAGCACCTTAAACTGCCTTGTTTTTGAGATCTCCTTGGGCCTCTCGTGGAGAGCAGGCTTCCAGGACAGAAAGCAATACAAGGGCTTTCTCCGTTTCCTACAGTGTGTATGAATGAGCACCATGGAGCCATGGTGCCCTTGAACAACAACATAGCCTAACTAATTTTGACCTGAGAAAATATTCTACAAAAATGTCGTCGACATTGCTGTCGTCGACACTTTTCTGAAAAACCCATGTTTCTCAAACATTTTCATGTCAAGGACCCCCAAAAATACATGTAATTCGGCAGCCGACCTCCATCTGAACATATGTTGTTCCAGGGACCACCCCCCTGAAGCTCGCTCTGAAAGAATATATATTCAAAGATTTGCAACACATTTTCACGATTGTTCAAAAAATAGCAGACCTACAAGCTCGTAGCGCGGCACTCGTGCTATTTTTCAACAGATAAACCATAACGTGATGCCAACAGGGGTACGTTCCCGTCCATAATGGATTAATCAACCACTCGTGCCCGTGGAACCTTGCAGCTGTGCTGCAGCTCCCAGGTGAGACCGTGCACACGACGACATGTGTGACACTGGGAATGTGGGAACACACACACACACGCACGCACGCACGCACACGCACACACGCACACACGCACACACACACACACACACACACACACACAATGAAAAGGCAGAGAAGTTCATGGCTGACGACGTCCTCAGAGAACATGGACGGTGTTGGCAAGCCTTTCCAGTGCACTACATCTTGCAACAAAATAAGTTTCACCCAAGGTTGGAATCAACTATAGGGGCCTCCAAAGTTATCGCTTGTACAAAACAAAAGTAAATAGAATGGGAGTGATTCGGGCATGGGGTTTCCGGTGCCAAAACTAAATTGTTTGTGTTTGTGTTTGTGTTTGTGTTTGTGTGTGCGTGCGTGCATGTGCCTGTACGTACATGCGCGCGAGTGTGTGTACTCGCATGTATGTACACTACTGTACGTGTGCGGCGTGCAGAGTAATACAATAATCATTTTGTTTAGGTCTGTGCCTTAATTCCTTATATTTTTGAGTGGTTCAACCACTCCCTTACAGAGCTATGTGTGTGGCTGGGTGGCTGGCTGGGTGCGTTTGAGCACGAAAACAGCATGGTTGTTTTTCCACCACCTGTGCGCAACCTAACACACACGCACATATTAACTGTATATATGATGATTTCGAGGTGTCCCAGTACAGTACAGTACCGACCCGGCACCCTGACTGCGTTCCTGTGGGTCTGGAATCCACCCCCTCCCCATCTTCACAACTGTTTTTTTAAATATTGCAGAAGCATGTTTGTGTGATAAACTTGGCCTGATAAACTCGCTCATGTTGAGTTTTATGTGGTGCAACATCACATTTATTTGGAACAAGGACGCGAGTCCACTGAAAATAAAAGCAACAACCTGTTATGAATAACTGCTGCAGGCTCTGAATCAACAGTTCCTTAATATTAATCTGGGGGTCCTTGACGTGAAAACGTTAGGAAGCAAGCCCAAATAAGCAACTATAGTCTAAAAGTCTAACGTTGTTTAATATCAGCAAACGTGGCAATACTGCTAAACAGGAAAAAAACAGTTTACATGGTGCTCCCATGGTGGGCGTGGGCAGGAATACAGTGAATAGAGGGGGAATGGAGAGGCATTCTGGGGTATTTACGAGGGGCGCTATAGCCCCTCCTATATGTCCAGGTTTTGGTGTATGTGCAGACATTTTGTCCTACACAAACATCATATTCCCATTGACAATGAATGGACAATTTTACGTCATACTGCAAACACAAACATTGTTGAATTATATAGGAGGTTTTCAGCTCTCAGCTGATAAGAGCGCCCCTCACTTCACACGAGTGTCATTTTTTATTTAAACCTTATTCAACCAGTATAAATCACACCTGTGTGAAATGAGGGGCGCTCTTGTCATCGTACATCAATTTATGTTATATAAATAAACACTCAAACCCACAGTTCCACCAAGGCTCGTGAAAATAGTAATAATATTACTTTTGGAAAAAAGTAAATGTAATATTATTACTCAAAATGTGAAAGTAACTAGTTAAGTTACATATTACTGGAAAAAAGTAATAATATTACTGAAAGTAATATATTACTTAATGTTACTTGCCAACACTGCACAGAGGTCTGTCCGAACATGTGCAAATGTAGCAGGAGATTAGGTAGCTTTTTAAAAAACATTTATCGGTGTAATTTCCGTCTGATAACGGGAAAAATGTATGTCAGCAAATGTCAGCAACAATCACCCCTTTTCTACACCGACCAACAGTCCGTGTTGAGGTCTTGTTCGGACATGTATGAATGCAAGCTTACTTTCTGTTGCGTTTGAGAATAAATGTGTCGGACCACGTCGTACACTCTGAACTCCCGTCACTCAATGTCCCACACTCTACATGTTCCCCGGAATCAAAGAGTGCATATTCAAATGGAACAGATTGCATGAAAGTATTACAACGTGTTTGTAGATCACAGTGACTGAAACGTTTGCCACATTTATTAACCCATTCTGGACGGGAACCCCCTGTTGGTGTTTTAACCATTATTTTACATTTTAGCTATTTGGGAAAATAGCAGATCTTATACAAGCTCATAGCGCGGCAGAGCTTGTAATTCTTTGAGAAATCGTGAAAATGTGGCGAACGTTTTTAAACTCAAACCTTTTGCTTCTGAGAGGTTCCTGGAACGAGATATTTTCAGATGGGGGGGGGGGGGGGGGGGGTCGTGGCCAATTACATATAATTTTTGGGGTCCTTGACATGAAATATTGAGCACCACTGATACAGAAACATGAGGTATTTCAGAAAACTCTCAGGATTTAGAAGACGTTTTTCTTTTTTCGACGTCAGGCCTAAATGGGTTAAAATTACATCGCATTGCAAAACATATTCCCTCTCGTCAATGTGTGGTTCCGGTACCAGTATCAGGTACAAGACGACTGGTGTCAGTGCCACAGATGCCATGCTTCAAAGAGCACCAGAGCCCGAGCCATCAGTACCGGGCCTCTCGCTGTGAGCCCAGAACCCGAGCCATCAGAACCGGGCCTCTCGCTGTGAGCCCAGAACCCGAGCCATCAGCACCGGGCCTCCTGCTGTGAGCCCTGATGCCATGGAAGTTCATCTTGAACAGCTACCCTATAATGAATCCCAAACCACTGACGGAGAGGAAGATCCCCTTGCCTGGTGGATTAAGGTACACGACTTTGATCTTTCTGATGGTTCTTTTGTCATTTTGTCGTATCTGGGAACCGTCATGCTATGCAATCTCATGTTTGTGAAGAAAATGTAGCCTACTCAACTAGGTCGGATTACTAGTCTCAGAGGCCTGTCTTTGTTATTTAAAGTCAAGGTGTCGTGGGCCTGTTTACATGCCTTTTGTTTAAGTTCAGATCCTGGGTCACACCTAAAGATTTTACCATGCGAGAAGATGAACAATGGATCAAGGCCTACAGTAATTTACCTTCCAGGGAGGGGCCAAATTAACCTGACGCTGCCAGATCCAAAAAGCTTGCTACACAAATTTGTTTCACAGCTTATTTGGATCTGGGATCGCGGAAGCAAATTCGATGACGGGGCTGTTCCTTTTTTTCAAGATACATGGTAGATGATTGGATGGGAGCGTCTGTCTATCACCGTGTGGGCATGCAAACACAACCAATCATATCGACGTGTCTATATACCGTCACATCCGCATCCCGCCTTTAGCTCACGCTGATTGGTTCGGTGCGAAGCAGATCTGACTCAGGGCTCAACTCTGTCAGAGATCCCAGATGAGTGTTGTGTTGGGGAATATGTTTCCGCAATACCGCCCTCATCTGGCAGCGTCAGGTTAGGGCCAAATGCCAGTCTGGAACAATGTGTATTTGTGACTCTGTTGAGTTGGATTTCAATGTAAACTGGGTCATTCTCTCCGATGGCGAAGGCCGTCGGAGGTGAGCTTATGCTTTACTGCTGTGCTGTACTCTGAATAAACAACTCATGGAACATCGAATCCTGTCTGCCGTGCACATTTACTCTCCTGTATGGTATTTTAATATACGACAATCTATTTTCCAATACAAACAAAGAAAGAGCAACCTTTTGGTTGTATACCCTTTGTGGAAAAAGCTTGTAAATATCTAAGACCCAAAACACTTTACCGGTACATGTTCAAATAAAGAGGTGTCTTAAATCATGGCATATAGTGGACAGAGGAAAACAAAATGAAACTCATCCGCTACAACTCCCAGGTCACAAAGAACACACACTATACAGATATACTCCAGTCCAGTGAGAGTGCAGAAGTGCAGATGGCAATGCCAGACATTTCTAATCATGTCGGCCTGTTTACAGTGTTGGCTTTTATGGGCTTCTGGTTGTTGACAGTCCAATAGCAGGCTTTTTCCTTATTGACAAACAGCTGAACGGGGTCTCAGGGGATGCTGGGGATTACTTGGCTCTGGGCCACGCAGGTTCCAAATGTTTGAAAGGGCTTTTTGCTTGATCCCTACAATGCTCTATTCCTTAAATATACAGGGCCTTCACACCGTGTGAATATAAGTTAATTTTCTTCTGTAATATAATTCAAAACTTTCATATATTCTAGATTCATTGCACATACAGGGAAATATTCCTGTTTTCGTTTTAATCTTGATTTTTTTTATGGCATACAGCTCATGGAAATCTCAAAATATTAGACTATTATAGACATCGCAAAGTGACACAACTCTCTCTGTCCCTCCTCTAGCTCTCGCTCTCCCATCTCCCTCCCCCATCTCTCTCTATCCCCCTTCTCTCCCTCCCCCATCTCTCTCCCTCTCTCTCTCTCTCTCTCTCTCTCTCTCTCTCTCTCTGTCCCACTAGCCTGGGCACTATTTCATTTAGGGTATATGATCCTGTCGGGAGCGGATGATATCGTTACGTCATGTTGTAGTGTTGTTTTGTAGTCGACAGGATGATATCGTTACGTCATGTTGTAGTGTTGTTTTGTAGTCGACAGGCAGGAACAACAGGCGGCGACTTCCTTTTCCCTCAAACCGATTTTTCTCAATTAAAGCCACAGGCTACGAGGGCTTTTATTGAGAGGGAAAAGGAAGTTGCCGCCGCCTGTTGTTCATTCAATTTTTTTGCAATTTCTTTGTAATATTTTTGCAATTTTGCAACTTTGCAATTCACCCTTTGTCAGCCTTCCCAGCTCAGCCAGGGCAAAGTAAATATATTTTTTTTTTGCAAACGTATCCTCAGTGATGTTTCCTGAGGTCAACGGGGTTTCGGGGTCTCTCAACATCATACCCCTCATTCAGGCGACCCAGCCGGGAGTGATCAAGTACTGACTTATACGTCCCAGTAGCTATACCCTCGATCAGTCCCACTAGGGAAAAACCAGGGCCACACAATCCGTTGGAACTACTCCAGAACTACTCCACCAGGGCTGGGAGGTACACACTTCTGGGGCATGGAGGGACTATAGGCTCTGTGGGTTATCTCCTGGCCGGGCCCCTCTCCTACGCTAGGACCTGTGCGTTGCACCAGAGTCCCATAAGCACCAGACCGTTCATTCAGGAGTGGTGGGCGATGGTTCCGCATGGCTTGACGTGCCAATATTGACACATTGCTCCAATAAACAGCAGCAGCCGATGCGGTGTCATATATACTGTACATGTACAGTCAGCATGTGCCCACTGGATGAGGATCTTGTGCCATCATTATGTTCTGTATAGCCATGACATAACTAACTGTATACACAGCAGTACACCTTACTGTACTGCTGGGACCTGACATATAAGCCACAGTTCTCCAAAGTGCAGACTATATAGGCTACAGTATAGCCTTACAGTATGCCAGTTCGGTATAATAATGCTGCATTTGAGTTTTCAACTCATTGGCATTAGAAGTGTAATTATAGAGTGTAATGCTCGCTGTTTGGCACCAGTAACGCACAACACATGTATAATGCATAATATTGTATTAGGTTCTGTGCAATTGTGTAATGATATTTTGATCCACTCTCTCCAAGCTCCAATAACCCACACTTTCACTCTGCTGTCCCTGTTTTGGGCATGTCATTATACAGACTTCCAGCATCACTATATTATGCGACAGATTGTGAGTTATTTTCACTATTCTGTAAGGTTTATATGTTAACCTCCTCTCCTCTCCTCTCCTCTCCTCTCCTCTCCTCTCCTCTCCTCTCCTCTCCTCTCCTCTCCTCTCCTCATAACGCCTGAGGTGAAGTTATATTGGTATTTGACATGCAACAAAGAACAATGCATACAGCATGCATGCGTGTGTTTGTGTGCACGCGTGGGCTCAGTGCAACAACACACGTGTCTGTGTGTATCAACACGTGTGTGTGTGTGTGTGTGTGTGTGTGTGTGTGTGTGTGTGTGTGTGTGTGTGTGTGTGTGTGTGTGTGTGTGCCTATCTTAGCGTTGTACATCACAGTGCCTCTCGGCTGCATTGGAAATGTTTTATGCATCTTTACATGTGTGTGTGTGTGTGTGTGTGTGTGTGTGTGTGTGTGTGTGTGTGTGTGTGCGTGTGCGTGCGTGTGCGTGTACAATACAGTATTTATTTTAGCCTTGAAGACATTGCATGTGTTATATGTAGACAGATGGCAGGTCATTATTGATCTTTTATATTTAGCATTTATATTCTAGCATTTTATATTGTTTATGTTTATAGTTTGACGTGTGGATATTCTGCTGTTAGACGGACGATACAGTAGGTGCTTAGTTTACTAACTGTATGATCCTAGACGACTGTGTCTTGTGTTGTTCTTGTGCTCAGTGTGAATCGTTCTGGATTAAGAGTGCCTACATTTAAAATGTCAAGTGTCAAATTATATTCATTGCTCATGGCTACGAGTGTTGATAATTGGTCGTTGATGCTCAACACATGTTTGTGTGAGTGTGCGCACGCACACACACGACTGCCGACTGTGGCTCAGGAGGTAGAGCAGGTCGTTCAATGATCCGTGGGTCTGCGGTTCGAATCCCGGCTCCTCCTGTCTACATGTCAAAGTGTCCCTGAAGTCACTGTATCTGTCCATGGTTCTGAAGTCACTGTATCTGTCTATGGTTCTATAGTAACTGTATCTGTCCATGGTTCTGAAGTAACTGTAGCTGTCCATGGTTCTGAAGTCACTGTATGTGAATCCCTTGACTCTTTCAAAACCAACGGACAGCTGCAATTCCAAACTGGCCGCCGTAAAATCCCCCCCCCCCCCCCTTAGTTTTCTCCTCCTCACTGTATATGTTTCTCTTCCCTTAATGATGAATTCCTGTTCCGTTCTTTGCCTATATAGAAGTGTTTGTACGTCTCTAAATGTTTTGATGAATCGAACAAGCTGGACCCTCTTGTCAACAAGTGTAAAGCTTTATTGGGTCGTCCACTCACAGTTAACAGTCTTTGTATTGAGTTTGTGCTTGAAATGTACTGTAATTCTGTAATAAATATTTCAATCAATCAATCAATCAAAGCTCTTAGGAATCATTTGTTTGATTCTGTAATTGTTAGCAGACTGATAAAATGTGCCCCAGGGTTTTTCTCTCTGTAGGACATTTAATTTCAAGGATGGTATCGGCATCTCTAATACCATCTGGCACCAAGCCAGTTTTCCTCCTCGTGCACAATGAGATACTGTACTCCCTACTGTTAGTCCTGTGGTCTCCTCAAAACACGTTCTTGCCAAAGGCTCTGATGTTTTACCAGCATTACCAGCAACGGCGCACATTTAAGCCATTTCGACTCAGATTCTAAAGATGTCTTCTACATCCTGACAGTTTTCTGAAAAAGCCCTGTTTCTATATGTCAGTCGTTCTTTGATTTTTCAAAAATAGCAGACCTACAAGCTCATAGCGCGCCACTCGGTGGCGCGCTATGAGCTTGTAGATCTGCTATTTTTCAATTGCTAAAGCATTACATAATCTAACACCAAAAGGGGTTCCTGCCCCGAATGGATTAATTTGTGTCCTATACACAGTGTTGTGGGTTTACTTTGTCGCGCCCTTCAGAGGCCTCACTACGTGATTCAGATTCACTTCAGAGGCCTCACTACGTGATTCAGATTCACTTCAGAGGCCTCACTACGTGATTCACATTTTCCCCAAGTTAACTATTCTGGCCCTTTTATAGTTTGTGCATAAATTCTCGATCTCCCTCTCATGTTCACATCACATGTCTTTCAAAAATCACACCCGTGTGAAGTGAGTGGTCCCCGGTAGGGAGGGGAGGGGGTTCCAGACCCACAGGAACACACCCAGGGGGGGCGGCCCGGTTCCGGCGAGCCGCCCCGCGTCCCAAACGGTAGAGAAATGACAGAGTTACCGTGTGGGGGTCCCTCTACTGTACCCTCTACTCATGTACTGTACTGGCACACCCAAAATCACCATATGTACAATTAATAAGTGCGTGTGTGCTTGTGTGTGTGTTAGGTTGCGCACAGGTGGTGAAAAACAACCACGCTGTTTCCGTGCTCAGACCCTGCCACCCACCCACCCACACGCATAGCTCCGTAAGGGAGTGGTAGCACCACTCAAAAATACCATTACCAAAGTTTTACATTTGTGTTGAGCACACATTGCTCATCATGACAAGTGGCAGTTCATCAGTAACATTTGCTTTGTTTTGTGGGCTGTGCAGTCAACATGTTATGCTAATAAATGGAACCAGGTGTGTTGTTTTGTGGGCTGTGCAGTCAACATGTTATGCTAATAAATGGAACCAGGTGTGTTGTTTTGTGGCTGTGCAGTCAACATGTTATGCTAATAAATGGAACCAGGTGTGTTGTTTTGTGGCTGTGCAGTCAACATGTTCTGCTAATAAATGGAACCAGGTGTGTTGTTTTGTGGCTGTGCAGTCAACACGTTATGCTAAACGGAACCAGGTGTGTCGTTTTGTGGCTGTGCAGTCAGTCAACACGTTATGCTAAACGGAACCAGGTGTGTTGTTTTGTGGCTGTGCAGTCAGTCAACACGTTATGCTAAAATGGAACCAGGTGTGTTGTTGTCAGTGTTGTTTTCGTCGACTAAAACTAAGACAAAAAATGTTCGTCGACTACCTATTTTCTCTGACAAAAAACAAATGGAAACTAAATGAAAACTAAGCTACGATGACTAAAACTATAAGACTAAATATACTGACAATGTCGTCGACAAATAAAAACTAGACTAAAATGTTAGGAAGGGACTAGTGGACGAGATCCAGTGGAAGAGATCCAGTATAAGTCATTTTACACTTGGTTGCATGCTGAAAATAGCTGATCTACAAGCTCACGCGACGCGTTGTGAGCTTGTAGATCGGCTATTTTCAGCAAGTGTAAAAACACATTTAGTCGACTAAAATCTTATGACATTTAGTCGCCTAAAACTAGACTACTAACACTAAGACAATGCAGGTGACTAAAATGGGACTAAGACTAAATGAAGTTTCAGTCCAAAGACTATGACTATAATAAACTAAAATAGAAATTCGCTGCCAAAAACAACACTGCATGGTTGTTGTGTGCAGGCTGTGCAGTCAACACGTTATGCTAAATGGAACCAGGTGTGTTAATTGGCATGAAGACCAGCCATCTCAGGGGCCGTGCGTGGCGTGTTGAATGACGTGTGAATCCGTCTCAAAGGGCCGTTTTTCTGTGACTTTCATTTCTGTTCCCCGCGAGGTTCCTCATGGCCTGGTTCTGGCCCTCTTGATGTTCTCAATCAGGCTGTATCACATTGTCACATTGTAGTGGATTTGTTCCAGGCACAAGCCTCATCCGTGCATGTACAGTAATGCATGTGGGTGTTCTTTCGTTGGCCAATATATACCATCTGGGAAATCTATACTCACACACACATGTACCTAAAGATAGAATAACGAGGATAAATAGGAAATACTGGTACCACATATAACTCGATAATAAAAATCACACCTGTGTGAACTGAGTGGTGCAACTCCCCTCTCTCTCCCCCCCTCCTCTCTCTCTCTCTCTCTCTCTCTCTCTCTCTATCTCTCTCTCTCTCTCTCTCTCTCTCTCTCTCTCTCTCTCTCTCTCTCTCTCTCTCTCTCTCTCTCTCTCTCTATCTCTCTCTCTCTCTCTCTCTCATTAGCAGGCAACAGTGCAGCACTGTCTCTCTCTATGTTTCTGGCATGGCACAACAGCGCCCCTACTGGTACAATTTACTCATACTGGTGCTCATACATGTGAACACATACATAGGTGAACACATACATAGGTGAACACGGACATTGCTGGTTGTAGGAGTGGTTGCACCACTCAAAAATAATACAAAATATTGTCTGCACTTTATGCCTCTCATGCCATCTTTTTTACGGTAACTTCTATGACGAGCGGACGTTCACTGCGAATAATTCTACCCAGCTTACTTTAAGTTACTCGTAATGTGATGTGCTAATAATGAGGACTTATTCTGATTGTAGTAAATACTGGTAGTAATTAATGGTAACTAATCAAACGTTTTCAAAACGTACACCGTGGTGTTCTTTGTGGGAACAAAGTCCTTCAAGTTGTTTTTTGATCCTCTTCTGGCGACCATCGGTCCTCAATCTGCACTCCCAGGGAATGTGAACCGAATGCCTGCCGCTGCATATAGACAAGCGTCATGACGTATAGAGTTTCTCTCCAAAGTTGAATGTTGCCTCTATACTGTTGGAGCAGCCATATAAACTATACACAGGTTCGTCCTGATGTTCTGGGGCGTCTTTGTAAAGTTAGTGTTAGTAAAAAAACATGACGTGAGCAGACGAACACAAGTCACTGTATAGCAGAAGACCTGCCTGTTTACACCGCAGCTACGTTGGCTCCGCCTACAGGAAATACTATTGGCTGCGAGCATGGGACGCCGTCTGTGGATTGGTCTATATTGAGAGCCAATAGGCCTGATTCAATCATCTGTTTTTAGACCCAGATTTTTTAGACGAAAAAGAAATGTATGCAACTTCCCATGTTATTTTGGTGTTTTTGTGGTGTCTGGACTGCACTGGTGGTGGTGATGGTCTTTGTGGATGTTTGGGAGTTGGCATTCCCATTTTCAATAATTCACCACCCATCTGGTCTGACTAGTCATTGATCAGACTATAGTCGAACATCGACAACCTGTCTCTAACCTAAACATAAACGCGAGCATTGTTTCCACATGTCGGACTGTTGTCTGTGTGTCTAATCTTAGTGCGCATCCCGTGGACAGTTCCTGGCAAGAAAATCGGTATTGCCGAATACAGTCCAACCTCCTTCAATGTCTGTTTTTCGGAAACGGTGTGGTCAAATATAGTGCTGCCAATAATTGTGTCTAATGAATTTCCATAAGCTCACCTGCCACTTATAGCCTTATAAGAGCAACAACAGAGTATTACATAAATCAATGCACCTGGGGGGGTGTGAACATCCTGCTCACGCCAACATCTCTTATTTTTACACATCGTGATTGTGACCAAAGACTGAACTCTTCAGGATAACATTTGAATCATTGATGTCGGTACAGTACGTGGTATAGTGTAGAGTATTGATGTGGATGTTCTTTAATTCCCTGGACACAGGGCGTGTGTGTGTGTGTGTGTGTGTGTGTGTGTGTGTGTGTGTGTGTGTGTGCGTGTGTGTGTGTGTGTGTGTGGCGTGCGTGCGCGTGTGCGTGCGTGCGACATTCATTCCTAGATTGAAAATGTTCACACCGTTACGAAACAATGTTAGGACCAGGAGGTTCATTTATCTCCATAAAATATTAATCCTGTTTGAAAAAAAAGTAGAAAAAAAGAATGATAAACAGCTTAACTACATACAGTCAGTGCATGGATTCTGCAGCGTGCGTGTGTGTGTGTGTGTGTGTGTGTGTGTGCGTGCGTGTGCATGTGCGTGCGTGTGTGCTGGAGTGCATGATGGAGGGGTGTGCCGGAGATAAAAACGAAGGCACCCACCATGAAATTATGCAGATTTACAGAGACTGAAACAACCTCCCCATAATAACTCATAATCTCCCGTGCTGTTCTTCTCCTCTTCTCTCTCTCGTCTCCTGTTCTGTTGTGATTACTAAGTTTTCATGTGTCTATGAGGTGACAGTACTTCATTAGACACCCTGGGGTCGTTTTTATGTGCATATGGTCATACTTAATGAACTGGTGGTGGGTGTGTCCACATAAAAGCATGATTTTAACAAATACTGTACACTTTTTTGGAAAAAAAGTTCTTCCTCCTTATATTATAATTATACCTGATGATCATGTTTTAGGGTGGGAAAAAAATCATGGCACTCCGTCTTCTGTTTTCCGTGAATACATTGTAAATTGATACTACCCAGGTGTAATGGCATTTATTTTTCCCTTTTTTATTAATTTTATTTTATTTTATTTTATTTTATTTTATTTTATTTTATTTTATTTTATTTTATTTTATTTTATTTTATTTTATTTTATTTTATTTTATTTTATTTTATTTTATTTTATTTTATTTTATTTTATTTTATTTTATTTTATTTTATTTTATTTTATTTTATTTTATTGCCTGTATTGTTTTATCTTTTCTGTAAAGATTTTGTTGTGTAATGTATTTATTATTTTCTTGTCTAGTTTTGTTTCGTTAGTTGTCTTAAATGTTTGTGAAACTAATTGAAAAAAGCAATACAAATTTGAATCATAAAACAATATAGGCCAGTTGTTACCAAACCTTTCGGGTCGAGACCGAAACGTGAGATTGTGACATTGTATATATCAACACTCGGTGGGTTCACGAGTCTGACACAGCAGCTGATTCGGTACTTAAACTGGACTACAATATGGATCTAATAAAAAGAAACAACCCACCACAAAGGATCACTGGGTTTTATTGCATTTTATGTTGCCTTTTTTTATTTTGGGTCTGTACACCCAATCAATTTTGTACTGTACTGGTTCTGGGAAAGAGGGTTGTGATATTTGTGTACTGGTTAGATATGGTTGTAAAAACATTAGTCAAATTTTGACATAGAATATTGCAGGACTATATCAGGAATGGCGATATAGGAGGCTCACTATATGTGAGCCAAGGCCCTTAATACATGGTCATTTACTGCAATAAACATATGAGTCCATAGAGTTGGCTGGAAAACCAATTACATCATAACTGCCCTAAAACAAAACTTTTCTGTTTGTTTAAAAGGCTCTAAACACATTTTGGAAAGCAACGTCCGTGGAGGGGCTGGCGCTGCTCAAAAGATTAAGAAACACATTAAAAATGAAGTAAATACAATTATCTCCAAATGACTGACAACAGCACGATAAACCGTTTGCATAACAGCCTAGCCTCCCCGCGTGTGCACTGGACAGGAGAGACACTTTCCCAGCATGCATCTGAGCTCTAACAAATGTTTTATTGTCATAATTATTGTCTCGTTTTCTATGGAGAGAGTGCATTGAGGGGAATTTATTTGTTTATCATAATTACTGTCATTGGGTTGTGTTCAATTCACTATTTATGTTACGGGCACCAAGCGATGCTAGGGCTAATTACAGAGAGAAGTCCTCTCTTCTGTGCTCTCTGAACATACATTTGTGTTGCCCTTGGTATCCAACCGGGTGACAAATAATAGCTGTATTAACTTTTACGGTCATTGAAAACAGGCCCAGCGAACAAAATTAATGTCAGTCCCCTTGGTTAGGGGGGGGGGGGGGGGGGGGGGGGGGGGGGGGCGTGATATGAACAACGTCAAATATATATCACAATGATGTTTTAACCAAATACCTTAATAGTAATATTGTGACGATATTGTCAGAACGACTACTTACAGAAGCATAAATCTAATTTTGTAATATTCATGAGTAAAACTAATAGGCTACCTATAATGTAAAAGTGGATAAAGGCAAATCATTACAGTCAAATTCGCTGTAATGCCACTTTTAAAACCAGAATAAGACACATAATCATTCATTCTGCATAATAAGTATATTTTCTCAAGTACATTTTGAACTTCATTAGTAAAAAGAAGAAAAAAATATATAACCTTTTCCACCACTGCGATAAAAAGGCCACCTTGACCTCAAAGTAGTTTTACCGGTACGTGTACGTAAGTGTTGAAGATACACAGCTGTAGCCACTAGGCGCTAATCGCTCAGCTATCCAGCGGCTGACCATTTTAGCTGCACACGCTTATCGCCCCCGTCAGTTAGACCATTTTAGCTGCACAAGCTTATCGCCCCCGTCACTTATTTTCTCACCGACTGCACTGACCAATGATGATTTTGACTGTATTGTCCCCTGAAGCGATAGAGCTGCAACAGCAATCAGTCCTCATTCAGAGCCTGAATGCCTACTATTTCAGCGAGTCCTATAATACGGCAGTTATGGCTGCAGTTATCATTATCATCATGTGTTTTTCCTTTTCCTCGATCCTGACCTCATTGACCCCCAGAGGGCAGTACGTGATTCACTGAGTTAATGTCACTGTGTTGTTGTGGTTGCAATGTGTGTGCAATGGCTTTATTGTTGAGGTCTGTGAGAGATTCAGCATGGGGAGAATTTATGTAACACGTAATCATATTAAAGACTAGGAATCGGAATGGAAAACAGAATCAATAGAATCATGTACATCCCTGTAGTCTCAGGGTGAACTGTATAGCTCTATACCCCAGACTTCTCACTAACCGTTTCTCAGGGAGAGGTTCTATGCCAACATAGACCTCGACTCTGCTTAGTTATGACAGAGTTATTGCTATATGATGTCCCAGACACGAGTGCCTGATGTTTTGGCTTAATGTGATTCTTTCACGAGATGTTGAGCTAACACGCTGAAGCCATCGCCCGGTGGAAGGGCCAAGGCGTCACCGATATAATGATGCATTATATCTGGGCTGTAACTTGACATAATGTGAGATGTCCAACTATAGGGGCTTTACAGATTATTCTCTTCTATAACATGCATGTTCTGTGTCACTATTATGATAAGGACCTTGTTGACGTTCTGCAACAAGGACAAACTATATACAGGCCTGACGTTATCCCCACTGAAAGAAAATATGGCACTAAATCTGACATTGTAAATGTAATGTGGGATGGCATGTTACATTTGGGAATTCTTGCGCCTCTTAGCATTTGGCTTATCCTTTCTCATGTGTGTGTGTTATCTGCAGTTGTGGAAAGTACATTTAATTAAGTACTGTACTTAAAGGGGAAACTAAACCCTTTTTGCATGTTAATGACGTTTAGAAGATTTAGAACACTTTCCTGGGGGTCTTTGTGTGTGTAGTATGTGCATGACAGCATGACAAATAATGCTAGACTATCAGGTGTGGCACGCACGCACACACGCACACGCATGGACGTACGAATAGGTACACAAGTCTTTCTTTCGGCCTGTTGGAGACTAATGCGCAATTAAGTAATTGCATGGATTAACACTCCTGGTGGATGAGGCACTTTAGTCTTATTCCTTTTAGTTGGCTCTGAATGATCAATGATGTCACGTCATCTGTTTTCTTACCTGAATGTTTGCTCAGAATGTAACCTATTCAGGGAAAACTAGTGGGTACAATGGTAAATGGTGCATTTATATAGCGCCTTTATCCAAGGCGTTATACATAGACTGTGCATATACATTCACCCATTCATGCACACACATTCACACACCTTTACATAAACTGTGCATAACATTCACCCATGCATTCACACACACACACACACACACACACACACACACACACACACACACACACACACACACACACACACACACACACACACACACACACACACACACATTCACACACCTTTACATAGACTGTGCATAACATTCACCCATATCTCCATAGAGATCAATGTATTTTGGCCCAACTTCACCTAGACTGTATTACCTTAATAAACATGGTCATGAATACTTTCTGCTTCCAGTCACTCGTTTAAAGTCTCATTTCTCATGTCATAATATTCTTTTTGGAAAACTATGGTCCCATTTATTTAAAAAAAAAGTATAAGTCGCGTATGTTCTGAGGGGCGTGGCTACCGTTACAGTCTATGAACGGGAGCCACCCCCCGCTCGAGTCAAAATAAAAACCAACGAAGAAGAAGGGGGGAAGACCCGCCTCGTTGTCTGGGCCAGCCAATGGCTCAGCTGGGCCCAAACGGATCTAGAAATATGGCGATTTACAATTCAAGGACTGGCAGGCTTCATTTTACGTTCATGTTAGACCCGGGGAACGCTTTGTCCATATTTTTTACGGTCTATGGTAGCACCACACACACACACACGCATACGCACATGCACACGCACACGCACACACACACACACACACACACACACACACACACACACACACACACACACACACGCACGCACGCATAAAATCACTTCCAAGGACTGCAGATCCTCTTGACAGTATAGCAGATAGACATATTTTCTATAATGAATACAGATGTGCCTCCTTGTGATTTTATTTGCCCATCGGTGTGGTTTGGAAACACAGAAAACCCCTCTAAACGCAGGACAGATAGGGAGGAGTTTCTTTCTTTTCTTATTTTCTTATTTTATTCTTTCCTTCTGTGAAGCAACAAGGCCAGCTTAATGGTGTTGTGAAAGTATGCTCTAATTGCCTAGCCCATTCTGGACGGGAACCCCTTTTGGTGTTTTAACTAAGCATATGTTATACTTTAGCTATTGAAAAAAAGCAGACCTACAAGCTCGTAGCGCGCCACCGAGTGGCGCACTACGAGCTTGTATAGGTCTGCTATTTTTGAAAAAATCGTAAAAATGCGGCACGAATCTTTGAATATGTATTCTTTCAGAGCAAAAGTTTATTTTATTTCGACGTCAGGCCTAAATGGGCCTAGTATCCCCCTTCAGATCCCGTGGACGTGATCCTTTTCCTAGCCTGGATCCAGCCCAAAGACCCCGCCCACTCTCTGAGTGGACTGCATCTCTTGGTCTGGTGTTGCGCTGTGAACCTATCATTTCTTCGGTACAAAAATGTATTATCCAAAGAGAATCGGTGGTGGGGGTGGGTCTAATGAACAACCAATCAGCACCGAGGCCCGTTTCCAGCGTCATCACACAGCGCAAACACACATGAGGAAGGAGGGAAAAACAAATGGCTATTGGTTGAGGGAAATTCTAATCCCCTCCCCCTTGAAATCGCTCAGACAGGAGACAATGTCAGACTGAAGCTTCAAGAAAGCTACAGTCTGACAATCAGGCTAGTAATTTCCTGCATGGGGTCTATAGTAGGACTATAGTAAATAACAATAAAGAAATCACCGTCAAATGTTGTAAAAAATTAGGTAGGCTAACAAATAAAAAGACATGTAGCCACTTGTTCGTAAAAAAGCTAAAATCTCTGAAACGAAAAGCAGCAAATTAATAATTACATACATACATAACTAAATAACACTCACTAAAACAAAACAAAAACGAAAGTTTTCCTTTAAAAATACCACTCTTTTGCCAATGACTACTCACACATTAGTCATGTTTTCTTATGTATTCATTTGTCATTATTTGTGACGTTCTTTTGGGTGACGGTCAGTTCACATTTAGCTCATATATGTTCACAAATGGTGTTGTTTGAAAAGACATGCAGGATAATTTAATTCTCCCATTTACAGCCGGACAACTTTCACAATTCTTTGTGATGTTTTGTCTGCATTTAGACGTGTGATGTTCCATTAGCTGTATTATTAGCCTGCATATACGTCCTAATGGACCCAGTGGCGCTTCTATGTTTGTGGTGTACTGACGGATGTGTTAATGTGTGATGTGTGCTGTTGGCTGGGTGATCTTTTTATGGCCTCCATAATGCTGTTCTGAATGTAACTGCTGAAAGCCTGTCAGCTAGACACACACACACACACATCTATATAATCTCTTTAATGGACTCTGTGGACTGGACAACGCACGCACGCGCGCACACACACACACACACACACACACACACACACACACACACACACACACACACACACACACACACACACACACACACACACACACACACACACACACACACGCACGCACACACACACACACACACACACACACACACACACACGCACGCACACTTTCATGCTTTGTTTGAGTGCACAGATTATATTAGACCTTCTATTGTGTCAAATCACAACAAGTTGTCTCAAGACACTTTACAACCATCAGAGATCCACCCAAAGCCATAGGCGGAGCTTGAACTTGACGCCAGGGTGTGCGACTGCTTGGCGAACGACGTGCGATTTTTTAGACCTTTATTTTATTATTTTAGCGTTTTTACAATGACCTAACCCCTAAAAATGAGTTATTTAGGTATAGTACAGCAGCTCACACACATACACACATGCACTACAGCCGTACAGCGAGTCATCATATCATGATAAGAGAGATGATTACAAACTACAGTCAGAAGTTAAGTTGAAAAAATATATATATATATATATATATATTTTTTTTTGCCAGGGGTTGCAGTGCCCCCCCTGCACCCCCCCCCCCCCCCCCCCCCCCAAGCTCCGCCCATGCCCAGAGCAGCAATATTGCGACAATGTTAACGAAAAACTCCCCTTTAGGAAGAAACGTCAGGCAGGACCCGACTCTAGGGTGGGCGGCCATCTGCCTCGACCGTGTCGGGGGAGAGAGAGGGGGGGGGGTAGAGGGGGAATAGGAAGAAAGATTCGAAGAGAGAGATAGACAGGGTGGGCTCCGTGGAGGGGCCTGGTCCACATCAGGTCCAGGTCGAGCTCTGTGAGGCCGGGTCCAGGTCACACTTCTGGTGGGCTCCATGAAGAGGCCTGGTCCACGGTCACACTCGGCGGTCAATCGGGGGTTAACATTAGAGGTCCACAGAACTGCGACGTGGAGGACGAGAAGAGACTCCGGGGAGAGATTCCCCGGATGTTGGTTTAGTGGCAGGCCTTACTGGAGCCTATATAGTGTATATTACAAGCAGTGCTGGGAGACAAACCCACACAAACATACGAGCTTGTAGATCTGCAATGTTTCGATAGCTAAAGTATAACATGATGCTTAAAACACCGAAAGGGGTTCCCGTCATGAATGGGTTAAGACCACTTGTAGTAAATATATATATATCTGTCGGGAAGAAACAAGCTAACTCCAAAATGTAAAACTTTCAGGAAAATGGAAAAAGAAAACATCCTGCTCAAGTGGAGTTAGGAGGTTTGACACATGTGGCCCTCTGGAGTGAGTGTGGAACTATAGTGGCCCTCTGGAGTGAGTGTGGAATTATAGTGGCCCTCTGGAGTGAGTGTGGAAGTATAGTGGCCCTCTGGAGTGAGTGTGGAAGTAAAGTGGCCCTCTGGAGTGAGTGTGGAAGTATAGTGGCCCTCTGGAGTGAGTGTGGAACTATAGTGGCCCTCTGGAGTGAGTGTGGAACTATAGTGGCCCTCTGGAGTGAGTGTGGAACTATAGTGGCCCTCTGGAGTGAGTGTGGAAGTATAGTGGCCCTCTGGAGTGAGTGTGGAAGTATAGTGGCCCTCTGGAGTGAGTGTGGAACTATAGTGGCCCTCTGGAGTGAGTGTGGAAGTGTAGTGGCCCTCTGGAGTGAGTGTGTAAGTATAGTGGCCCTCTGGAGTGAGTGTGTAAGTATAGTGGCCCTCTGGAGTGAGTGTGTAAGTATAGTGGCCCTCTGGAGTGAGTGTGGAACTATAGTGGCCATCGTCAAAGTTGCCCAGCCCTGGTATAGAACACCTATACACTGCAGTTGATTTTCCGGACTGTTATCTACAGTAATATATGTTAGGGCGGCGCACGGCGGTGGGTCAGGGATAGAGTGGCCGGATTTATGGCCGGAACATATGGGGCGTAAACAGCTCAGTGAATCAGGCACAATGTGGCGGAGCAGATGGCAATAAAGCGTTCTGACACAGGTCATATTGTGGAGAAAAAGAAGAAAATAAAATACCCTTTGAAAGCTTTGAAAATCATAGCAGTTTGAAGTCTTAAGTTTTAAACACATGGATTACTATCATTAATTGATCTGGCCACGTTTAATCAAAACATCATACATGGTTCATTAGCACACCTCAAAATGTTCAATAATCAAATAAAAGTGTTCAAAGATTTGTCTATTTCCTTTTGACTATCACCATTAAAGTTGTTGTTTTTGTATCCTTATCCTGGCTAAAACATTGGCATAATCCCCTATCTGTCTTCTTTGAAGAATGTGGTCTAATGACAAGCTGTGGATTCTGTGTTGTTTTCTACGAACTTGTAGGTCTGCTATTTTTGAAAAATCGAAGAATGACTGACATAGAAACATAGCTTTTTCAGAAAACTGTCAGGATGTAGAAGACATTTTTAGAATCTGATCTCAGATCAGAATGGGTTAAACGGCACTTCTACCCCGTTGTCTCCCACTGAAATTAGCATTTGTCTTACCCATTTAGACCTGAGACCAGATTCTACACTGGTTCCATCTTCCAAATCACGATAGTTTTTTTTTCTTTTTTTCTTTTTTCTATATCAGTGGTTTTCACACTTCATGTCAAGGACTCATGTAATTGGCCGCCAAACAATTCCAGGGGTACCCCCCCCCCCAGAAGCAAATATTTGAGTTAAACACGTTCACTCTGAAAGAATATATATTAAAAGATTTGTGCCGCATTTTCACGATTTTTCAAAAATAGCAGATCTACAGATTTAGCTATTTTTCAATAGCTAAAGCATAACATAATGCTTAAAACATGGGGTTCCCGTCCTGAATGGGTTCATATAATATTATTTTATACTACCCCGCATTGTAACACTTAGGCCTATTGAATGTTTTCAAAGGCTATAGCAATGCCACACTCTAGGCTAATGTGCCATTTATAATACCATTAACATAATGCAGTGTTAAATATGACATTTGTCACTTGCTCCATATTTGCTCCTAATTGCTCCTATTTTGCATAATATGATAAATTACACTGGATCCATTGAACAGAAATACACAGGTTATTATTATAGGCTAGATCCTGATTCACGTACAGCAGAACAAACCGTCACTCAGCGCATGCAGGCACACCTTAGCGCACAGCCGCGGACAGAGGAAGCTGGCGCCCGACATCATTCCGGATTTTTGAGACAGCTGGTGGATGGAAAAGAAGCTCCACCTCCTCCGTGGCTGACTGACGCGGAGGAGGAGAGCGTTTCCTGGAAATCTGTCCGTCGCGTCAGTCAGCCGCGGAGGTGGAGGGCGTCAGCTTCTTCTGTCCACGGCTGTGCACTAAGGTGTGCCCACCGCCCACTGGATGTCAAGCCTAGCTACCACGGTTTGATCCACAGACATATAAACCTATAGACGCCCTTTCCGCCTCTGAGGCGCGTCGAAGGCACAATTTCCCCCGAGATTCCTTGCAAAGCATTTTGCCGTCAATGAGCAGCTTCCGCGTGCGTATAACATACAGTAAATCCCGGAAAGGACGCGCTGTGATTGGCCCAGTATAGTCACTTGAGTGACAGCGAGAGACATGGAGGAGTCACGTGAGTGACGTCACTTGGCGCGCCTTCAGAAAACGCCTTCAGCCAGATTTGTGATCACTCTTTAATGTGTTCTGTTAGTAATCTATAATCCCCCCCCCCCCTGGCTCGGATGTTGTATTGTTGTATTAATAACTGTGTAGTTTGTGTTTGTTTGTTTGTTTGTTTGTTTGTCTTGTCTTGTATTGTAATGTATTGTCATGACTGCTTGATTTCCTGCCTTCATTGGGATACACGTCGCTCCAATGAACCGCAGCGGAATGGGGCAACCACTCCAAGGAACAGCAATGTCCGTGTTCACCTACCTATACGTGTCCGCCTATATGTGTTCACCTATATGTGTCCATGAGCACCAGTATATGACTATTAGTACCAGTAGGGGAGCTGTTTGCCAGAAACAGAGAGAGAGAGAGAGATATAGTATTAGTGCTGCACTGTTGCCTGCTAATGAGAGAGAGAGAGAGAGAGAGAGAGAGAGAGAGAGAGAGAGAGAGAGAGAGAGAGAGAGAGAGAGAGAGAGCACCACTCAGTTCACTCGGGTGTGACAGATTGACAGACCAATGACGTTTAGGTGGGATGATTGACAGACCAATGACGTTTGAGGTGGGGCTGATTGACAGACCAATGGACTTCCATTATAGAGCGACAAAGTCCTGCCGTCACTCGCTCATCGCCTGGTTGGTTCACGGAAGTAATTTCTCTATTGTGGAGAATAACATGCGAGCTCATCTTAAAATCGTTTCGTATAAGCGTTGCATGTGGTCCAAAAATAAACAAGCTGTCTCAGCGTTATTGTCAGGGAGGTGTCTCTGTATCTGTATGTGCGACACTCATTATAATTATGATACAGTCTGTTTCTAGCGAAAATGTATTCTAATTCAGTAGCAGTAACAATAGCGTTTTCTCTCAGTCAGTTGATTCTTCATATCCATATGAGTGAAGCGGCCGGGATGATTTGTTTATCTTTCAAACACAGTTATTTTTTTTTAATATGTTTATTCACATTATATTTCCCCCCCACAACCCCATAGCAGCACAAATACTAAACGAAATCTTCGAAGAAACATCAGGAAATGTCCATAAATACAAACAAAATACAAAACACATTACATACAGTTACTTTCAAACACAGTTATTATAAAATCCCCCCACCTACAATGTAAATAAAAAGTACATGAACCCCATGGATTTGCGCCCTCTATACCGATATTGACGCCAGACGTTGTGGTGCTCTATAAATCAGTCACGTATTGTAAACCACTGCAGTCTGCATGGGAACAATCCATCATGAGACGTCACGTGGGCTAACATGACATTTGATGACTAATGTCTTACACTTGGCAAGTCAGAACAGACCTTTTTTTTCTCCCCTGGCTCTGTTTAATAGCAGCAAAACGTCTGCGGTGTATTGTTGTGTTGATTGAAACGGTGTCCTTTGAGGTGAATCACTGGATTCAATCTACTCGGAGCGGTGAATCTGAAACAGATTAGCAAGCTATAACAGCTATAACATATCTTATCGCGATGACATTTTGAACGGTCACACTTTAGGGGTTTGACTTTGAACAAGTAGACTTTGAGATAGTCGGGGGGGCGGGGGGCAGGCAGAGTTCATTATTTTAAAACAGAGAAAACTAGCAGAGACTATAGCACGATTAAATATTAAACATTATGTGACAGCAAACAATGACTCAACAAGGACTGACTGGGGAACAAGAGTGAGTAGGGCAATGACCCCAAACGCTTTCCTGTCCAGGACCCCCACATTGACACTAATTATCCCACCGGACCCCCATAAAATAAGGTTTTTACGGCTCTCTAGCAGTGATTCTCAACCCGTTTAATTTCAAGGACCCTCAGTTTGATAATTATGTAATAGGCTACAGATCCCAGTTTAATGGCATTTCTACCTCTGGGACCCCCATTTGTATTGTAAAAAAATCAATGTTAATTTAACTCTGAGAGTAAATTAACAGATAACTTGACATTTTTGGTCAAGTTATAATTAGCTAGCTTCATCATTTTGATCTCAAAGTGCACCAGATTGAAGCATTTTCATGGCAAATTTACATTTTTTTCTGGCAGGAAGGGGGGGCCTCAGTATAATATGTTGCCTGTGGCCTCAAAAGGCCTAGAACCGGCATTGCATGGGGGTTGCTGTCCGAGGGGCTGTTGGGATCTCGGAAAGGATAGACTTCGAGTCCGTCTGGATGGGGCAGCGTCCAGGATCCTCTTCGTCTGCTCCGGTAGGTCCAGTAGCCGGCCGTGGTACCGACCAGGACCAGCAGCGCCGTCAGCACACAGGTGGTCGCCAGCGTCGCCCGGCCGGTCCCGCCCGATGGACCCGAGGAGGACATCGCAACGATGGTCCTGGCGTCCGCTCCCAGCCTGTTGCTCACGCTGCAGGTCACGGACGTGTTCTGTCCGTCGGGGCCCCGCACGCTGACCGTGGAGGTGGCCTTGCCGTCCCTCTCGTTGTAGGAGCTCTCGTGGTCCGCGTTGGCGTTCCACATGAAGGCGGGTCGGGGCACTCCCCGAGCCTCGCAGGCCAGCCGGGTGCCGTTCTGGGTCAGACCGGTGATCACGGGTGAGCCTTCCACCACCAGGTCAAAGGACCGGCGGCGACGCGCCAGGCCGGCGGCCGAGGAGACCTCGCACGCGTAGCTGCCCGCGTCCGCGTAGCTCAGGTTCCCCATGAACGCGGGAGCCGCCTCCATCCTCTCGCCGTCCTTGGTCCAGGACACTTTGGCGTCGCTCGGCCTCACCTCCATCTCCACCGCCAGGGGCTCGCCGACCGTCTTCACCACGCTCCCCGCGGGGCTCAGGCTCAGGTAGTGGACGGGAACGCTCAGCGGCTCGGACTCCTCCGGGCCCAGCCGGTGGCTGGACAGGCAGGAGAAGCGTGCGTCGTCGCCGTCCTGCCTGATGGCGTGGAGAGTGGAGGACGTGGTGGACAGACCGGTGGAGGAGTCCAACGCCACAGTGGACGTGGTGACGACGTGCGTCCCGTCGGACGCCAGCGGCCGGCCGTTCTTCCGCCAGGTGAGCTCGGCCGCGGGGTGGGCGTCGCTCGCCACGCACGTTCCCAACAGCGTCGGCACGCCTTCCTCCAGGAACTCCGCTCGGTCGCCGACAACGGGGAGGGCCGGCTTCTTGTAGACCGCCACGGAGCTCTGATGACTGTCATAGCTGTCGGTGGACTTCATTTGGCACACGTAGTCCCCCTGGTCCCGCAGCGTTCCGTGGCTGATCAGGAGGCTGGAGTCACCGGAGACGTTGACCCGCGGGACGTGGGCTTGGGGGGTCCGACCGGGACGTTTCTCCAAGAGGAGACCCATGGTCAGCTCTTGGTCGTTGCTCTCGTATTTCTCCCACGTCAGCAGTCCCAGGCTGTCCTCCGGGGGAAGGCTGTACGGACACGGCACCACGATGGTCTCTCCATACAGGCCGCTCACCTTCTCCTCCGCCACGGTCCTCCGGGCCCGGAGAGGCACGGAGGCCGCCATGCCGAAGAGGAGGAGGAAGGACATCAACGTGAGGGCAGGCGAAGAAGGCATTCTGGACACTCTGGGATGGAGGAGATGATCTCTGCTCTAAAGCTGCTGGAAGCCGAGTGTGCTAGCACAGTATCCGTCCATCTTTTATAGAGCGATACTGTAGACACTGTCACACTGATGTCACGGTTCTCCGACTAACCTGAGCAGTAGCCTGGGACGGTACCGACCCATCCATACATCCATCTTCAACCGCTTATCCCTAGTCGGGTCGCGGGGGCTCCACCAGAGAGCTCCAGGCGTGCCTTCTCCAGAGCAACATTAGTGACTTCCTCCATTCCGAGACGTTCCAAGGCCAGTGTGGCGATAAAATCCCAACATCTGGTCCGTGGTCTGCCCCGGGGTCTCCTCCCAGTGGGACGTGATGCTTGGTCTGCCCCGGGGTCTCCTCCCAGTGGGACGTGATGCTTGGTCTGCCCCGGGGTCTCCTCCCAGTGGGACGTGGTCCTTGGTCTGCCCCGGGGTCTCCTCCCAGTGGGACGTGGTCCTTGGTCTGCCCCGGGGTCTCCTCCCAGTGGGACGTGGTCCTTGGTCTGCCCCGGTGTCTCCTCCCAGTGGGACGTGGTCCTTGGTCTGCCCGCACGGTTCACACCACATATGGGTGTGGAGTTCTGACAGCCGACTCACTGCAGCTTCTTCTTCTGAATTACTTTATCTTTGCCTTGAAAAAGACATTTTGCGTTTTGCTGTTTCCCAAAACAAACCAGCGCGCGCTACTGTTTGCTACAACGCGACTGGAAGCGGACGAGGTTTACAGACATACCAATAGTAGCCAATCATATGCTGATTAGGCCAGTTGCTGTAAAGTTTATAGCCTACCCGATCAGTGATCACCAGGGGGCAGCGACAACACACACACACATCTATATAATGCTGTGCACATATATTATATATATTAAAAAAAAATACCCAGCATAATCTTTGGGAATTCAAGGCTAAGCCTTCCCTAGCCTTACACACCCGCCGCCATATGCTTGATTAAACCATAGGACATATTTAAGTTATATTCAAGGCTTTGTTCTCTCCACTAAGGGGGAAGGGCGGTGGTTCCTGAACGTCTATCCTGCATGCCAAATTTGAGTCGACCCAGATCATGTCACTTACTCCAGTTACCCTGGGTAAACATGGTCTTTGCTTTGTCTGGCATAGCCAAAATCTGTGTGGCCTACTACCACTTCTATTCTATATTCTGTGTCTTACAAATAATGTCTAATGTCTGGGCTCCAATATACTACATGTGTCTGCTCCCCCGGGGATTTGTGCTGACTGATGTCTGTGTCATAATTTGCTTCACTGTGGGGTGAATGGAGGTGCCGTACTACCTTCGCCAGCGTGTGATTTATAATGTATTCATGCTTAATGGGGGCTTTCACCTGAATAAGGCCCTGGCATCGTTACTCTGTCCCCATGTAATTAACAAAGTGAACAGAGTGTCATGTTGCTAACGAGGGTACTGGCATCCTCCTTTTATGCTTTCGCCACCGGATGCAGTGTTGTTTGTTGGCAGCACATTTTCCATTTTAGTCTTAGTCACAGTCTCTTGAATATAGTTTTCATTTAGTTTTCGTCACATTTTAGTGATACAATTACAATTTACAATTTAGGCATTTAGCAGAGCGACTTACATTAAGCAAGAACAGAAAAGGCGTGGGAATACATCACATAAAAACATTTATCATGAAACATGCGTAAGCTAAGAAAGTAACAGTGGAATATCTATATAATGAAACTATACATATATACTACTATGCTATACATATGTACTATGACGTGCTATGCCTACATACAATGCAATTATAGTGCTGTCTACATAACATGGTATAAGTCTGTATCAAATGCTGATCACCCGGAATGTTTTAGTGGTAGTCTAGTTTTAGTCGACTAGATATCATTATGATTTTAGTCGACTAAAATGTATTTTGGCGGGCCGTGAACCCTTGATGCCGTCGTAAGGGCTGATTTTACACTCGCTGAAAATAGCCGATCTACAAGCTCACGACGAGCTACAGCGCAACACGTTGTGAGCTTGTAGATCTGCTATTTTCAGCATGCAACCAAGGGTAAAATGACTTGTGTTTGATGACTTTTACTTATACTGGAACTCTTGTCCACTAGTCCCTTCCTAACATGGATCTCTTGTCCACTAGTCCCTTCCTAACATGGATCTCTTGTCCACTAGTCCCTTCCTAACATGGATCTCTTGTCCACTAGTCCCTTCCTAACATGGATCTCTTGTCCACTATAGTCCCTTCCTAACATGGATCTCTTGTCCACTATAGTCCCTTCCTAACATGGATCTCTTGTCCACTAGTCCCTTCCTAACATTTTAGTCTAGTTTTTATTTGTTGACAAGATCGACATAGTCATAGTGTTAGCCATCATGGCTTAGTTTTTCATTTCGTTTCCATTTAGTTTTCGTCAGTGAAAAAAGGTAGTCGACAAAAAATGTTCGTCTAAGTTTTAGTCGACGAAATCAGCACTGCCCTGACGCACACGTTGTTTTCCAGATTTATAATGAATTAGGGATGAGGAAAATGTATGTTTTTTTTTTTTTTTTTTTTTTTTAAGTCTGACTGAGATCTTATATTGATGACGTCAGGGATCTCTCTATGGTCATACATTTATATCATATTGATTGATTGTTTATTTATTTGTTGTGTCCTGCAAACATTGTGCCCAGCCCTCATGGGTTTATAAGACACCCTTTCACATGTGCGTTTACAGTATGTTTACATTATACATTCATAATCCATTGCATTACAGCCCAGAGTATACTCTGCCTTCTCTCCCAAGCTTGACAAATAAATTATGCCACAACAAAAGTCCCTTTAAGGCAAAACATGTCTCCATTTCAATCTAGGGAATCCCCACAGATAGAAGACATCTTGTTAACCATAATTTCCCTCGTGTCATCACATTTAGGGCAATAAAACAAAAAAGTTAACCTCATTTTCAATTTCACCCAAAAGTTCACGGAACAATCTCTCTTTCTTCTGGAGTGGCATTAAACCTGCCAGTCTCCAGTGGTCATTGTAATGACCGTATTTGTGCACAGAGAGATCGCTGTCTTTTGTTTAAATTATACTTCACATTAGGTTCTACGATGTATCTGTCCTTTACAAGGCAGTAGGTTCGCAGTAGGTTATAATATGGAGATAAACTTCGGGTTACTTTAGTAACCTCAGTTATATAAGTGACTCGAGAGAGAGAGTCATATGGGGTCCAAGCCACTAGATGGCGCAGGCACACAGCCTAACATACACTCACGGAACAATTCCATTGGATCGTGAACTGTCGCTCATGGCGTGGTTATGTCCCCACCCACTGGGTATATAACCTAAGGTCCGCCCTGAGCAACGTCATTCCTATCAACCTGCTTTCTGACGTCTTAAAGAAGACAGAAGGGCGACTTAATGACTCTCTCTCTCGAGTCACTTATATAACTGAGGTTACTAAAGTAACCCGAAGTTATCTTAAGTACCTCTCGGAGAGAGTCATATGGGGAACATAACGCTCCCGTATGATCGCCTTCGGCTGATAGAAAAATATTCGACCCTAGGATCATCTCCATTGGAGAGAGACCAAACGCAAAGGAGGCCCAAGAAGCCAACCCTGCGCGTTCACCCAAAAGAGACATCCTTTATAAAAGATGTCCTTGACCCAGGGCCGACAGCTCTGCTGTTCCAGCCCTGCCGGTCAAAAAACACGATAGTCATCCACCCATAACGGTCAGGGGCCAGAAAGGGACCTCTTGACCTTATGAGGATGCCCTTGACCCAGGGCCGACAGCTCTGCTGTTCCAGCCCCGCTGGTCAAGAAACACGATGGTCATCCATCCCTAACGGTCAGGGGCCAGAAGGGACCACTTGACCTCGTGAAAATGTCCCTGACCAAGGGCCGACAGCTCTGCTGTTCCAGCCCCGCCGGTCAGAAGACAACCCGCCGCAGCGCAGACATCCTGAATAGGGACACCCCTGGCCAGGGCCCAGGATGCAGACAAAACTCTTGTAGAGTGTGCACGTAGGCCCTCTGGGGGCTCAGTACCACACGAGG
The DNA here is from genome assembly GCF_963924005.1 of Protomyctophum bolini. Lineage (NCBI taxonomy): Eukaryota > Metazoa > Chordata > Actinopteri > Myctophiformes > Myctophidae > Protomyctophum > Protomyctophum bolini. The sequence goes on from NC_137870.1 coordinate 45,755,731, forward strand.
TATAGGCTAAACGTATAGCCTCCACAATCCACTGCGAGAGTCTTACTTTCGAAATGGGTTTACCCTTCCATTGGGAACCCCAGGCCACAATGAGCTGCTCACCCAGCCTGAAGGGGGCAGTTCTTGACCTGTAAACTTTCAAGGCTCTCACCGGACAGAGACAATGTAGTCTCCTATCCTCCACCGAAGAGAAGGGAGGAGGATGGAAGGCCGCGAGATCCACGGGCGAGCAGCCCGCGGGAAAAGTCTTAGGTAGAAACGAAAGGTTCGGCCTGAGCGTGACCCTGGTGTCATTACCACTGAATCTCAAGCAGCTGCTGCTTACTGAGAGCGCGTGCATGTCACCAGCCCGCTTCGCCGTTGTCAGGGCAACGAGCAGAGCGGTCTTCAGAGAGAGGAACTTCAGGTCCACCATTTCCAGTGGCTCGAAGGGGTCTCTCATTAAGGAGTCCAGGACTATTGTCAGGTCCCACGAGGGGACCAGAGACCTGGCGACCGGCCTGAGGCGTGTAACTCCTTTCATGAATTGACGGATCAGCAGGTGTTCACTGATTGGTCTGTTGTTCATACCAACCTGATAGGCCGCTATGGCCGCCAGGTTGATCTTGACTGAGGAGAGGCCAAGACCCCTGTCTAGGAACTCCTGTAGGAAAATCAGAATGTGTCTCACAGACGCCTGAAAAGGGAAGACCTCTTCCTGTCTGTCCGAGCACCAACGCTCAAACACATGCCAGGCAGTGTTATAGCGTCGTCTGGTGGAGGCAGCCCTGGCACCAAGGGTCGTTTCTACGACATTCGGAGGCAGGCCAGTCGCTTCTAGCGAACGCCCCTTCACGGGCCAAACCCAGAGATCTAGGTCCTGAGGACGTGGGTGAAAGATCTCTCCTCCGGCCTGGGTCAGCAGGTCCCTCCACAGAGGGAGCTGCCCTGGTTCTTTGAACAGGAGAGGGACTATGTCCTGTCTCCAAGATCCCCAGGCTGGAGCTACTAGTAGCAGCTCTGATCCCTGATCCCGCACCCTGGCTAGGACATGCGGAATCAGTTCCAACGGGGGGAACACGTATAACAGAGAACACAGGCGAGAGGACCGGAGTCCCCCCTGCCTGTTGATGTAACAAACCGTCGTGGTGTTTTCGGAAACGAACCAGGACGTGGTGACCTCTGAGGAATTGTTCGAATTCTCGGAGTGCCAGGAACACTGCCAGTAGTTCCAAGTAGTCGATGTGGGAGGAGCGTAATGCGGCATCCCACACGGCATCCTCCCGTCGTGGGTGGCGTCCCAACCGGAGAGGCTGGCGTTGGTGGTGACCAACCTCCTGACTGTGGGGAGACCCATCGGGATCCCCTCCGTCAGAACACCTCAGTTCGACCACCATTTCAGAGCTAGAGTGCAGTTTGAGGACACTGTCACTCTGGCCGAAAGTGCGTGTAGATCGCTGACCCTCATAGCGGACGTCAGGGCGACTAGGAGGGCTGGCTTTAGTGTAAGACATTTTAGGTCAGCCGTCTGCAGTGGTTCGAAGGGCTCATTGTTAGAGCCCTGAGGACTAGAGACAGATCCCAAGAGGGGACCAGTGGTCTGTTGATCCTGTGTACCCTGCGCCCTTCACAAACTGTTTCGCCAGCGGATGTCTCCATACTGTCTGGTCGTTAATGCCCATTTGGCAGGCCGAGATGGCTGCTAAGTGGGTTTTCACTGAGGAGAGGCCTAGACCTCTGTCTAGGAACTCCTGCAGGAATGTCAGGGCGTAAACTACTGAAGCTTGGAATGGGATAACCTGGTTAGGTCGTTCTGAGCACCACTGCTCGAACACGCCCCAGGCTGTTTCGTAGTGGGTCATTGTCGACTGGGCTCTGGCCTCCTGAATCGTTGAGACAACATTCGGAGGGAGACCGGCCTCAGTCAGCATTAGCCTCTCACGGGCCAGACCCATAGGTGTAGGTCCTTGGGGCAAGGGTGGAAGAGGGATTTCAGCCAACGCTGAAAAAGGCCTCATATGGAGTGTCTGTCCAGACCTATCAGAGGCCATCCGTAGACACGTACCCAGTGGAAGTGTGCGGCCTGACTTGAACATGGTCATGCACTTCAGGTTGTTGACTCTGTCCCGACTCAGCGGAGCCCTGTAGGAGACAGAGTCCAGAGTGATGCCCATGAAATCTGTGGATTGGGTAGGCGTCATCATGCTCTTGGCTAGGTTTATCCTGAAAACCCAGTGAGGTCGCATGGGACACGACCCGAGTCGTGTTCCTCGCGGCCTCCTCCGCTGAATCCGAACACAGGAGACAGTCGTCTATGTAACTGGACACCCATAGACCCAGAAGTCTCAGGGGTGCCAGAGCGGCCTCCGTACAGTGGACGAACACTCTGGGACTGAGGGACACCCCGAATGGAAGGACCGTGTACTCGTAAGCCTTTTCCTGGAACCCAAACCGCAGGAACTTCCTGTGAGGTGGGTAAATAGGGATGTGGAAATAGGCGTCTTTTAGATCTATGGATGTGAACCAGTCGCCTGGGCGTATGGAGCGCACCAGAGACTCGGCCGTCAGCATCTTGAACTGAAAAGACTTGAGGTGCCTGTTGAGTATCCGCAGGTCCAGGATGGGACGTAGACCCCCCCCCTTTTTCTTGACCAGAAAGTAGCGGGAGAAGAACCCGCTGCGACGCTGGGCCAAGGGTACCTCTCTGACGGCATCCTTCTCCAGCAAGGAAGCTATCTCCTGTTGGAGAATCAGACCCTCCGGACCCCTGGCATTGGTGAAGATGACCTCTGAAAACGCTGGGGGTGTTCTGGCGAACTGGGGTCTGTAGCCCTTCGCTATGGTGTTGAGGATCCACGGGGATCCTCCGCACCACTCCCACAGTGCCAGGTGCTTGGCTAGTGGGTTCTCTCCGGCTATGGGAGGCACGCCCCGCCTGGAGGTAGTGTTCCCTGGCATGTCGGAGAAAAATTGGGCATGACCCGTCTCCCCAGTGGCGTTTTGGTACGCCACTGACCTTATGCCAATATGCCCTGCCCCACTGCGTCGGGGGGGCCCATGGGGCCCCCGTGGCAGTGGGTTCATGTCCACCCCCCTCCGTGGATATTGTTTTGTTGTCTTTTTGTATTGTGTACTGTACTACAGAAAAAAGTGCTGTACTTGTGCAAACAATATCGAGGGACCTGGCTACAGGGACGTCCAGGACGCCCACCTGTGCCATGGTCCAGAAGCGCATTGCGGGCGGACTGGACGTGCAGTCCGAGACTGCTACGTCCGGTGCTGGGCCCGGCGCATGGGGGGAGGGTAGGGTGTGTGTCACTTCGGCTGCTGGTCAGGGCCTCGCAGCCTGGACGCTGCACCTCCACGTTGAGGGTCATCCTCTCGAGTGCGCCTCTGAAGAGGTCTCCGGGGATGAAAGCACCCTCGGAGAACTCTCTCTGGGCAACGGGATCCAGACCAGGTGAGGCTTCCAGCCACCTAGAGGTGATGGAAGCCGTGGCCATAAGGCCGGTCAGGTCGGTGAGTCAGTACGTGAAGGTCACAATTTTCTCATGTAGGCGACGAACTCTAGCCAACTGTTCAGGAGTAGGGGCGTGGCCCATCTCCTGAAGAAGGGAGCTCTGGGAGCCCTGGAGTAACGTTGAAGCATTGAGATGCCTCCCAGACGCTACTACGGGGGGAGGGACACGAGAGCAGTGCGGAGTAGCCGGGAGAGTCATGGGCTCCTTCCAGCTAGCCGTGTAATGTGCTCTGAAAAACCTGGGACAGGGGAAGCAGTGGTCCCCCGACAGTGATTTTTGTCGTGTACATACTGTGCAGCTTGGCCACAGACCCACCCATGGTGGGGGTCTGTGTCAAGAGCTTTTGCCTTTCTTTGGGGAGCGGTCCCGGTGTGCAGTCTGGGGCTGCTACACCCTGGACGGGGCCCAAGGCATGGGAGAGCGTCTGAGCACGCTCCTCCTGGAGACTGAGTTGCAGGGTCCGATTGGCCCCTCCAGAGACGCTGTGCCGGTCGTAATCCTGGCAGCCGTCATGTTGGCTGTTGGACAGCAACGTGAGGCATTCAGTGACCGTAAGAGAGCAGCGTGAAACAATAGCCGAAGTAGCTCCGATGCTATGGCTATGTCATAGACGAGTTGGTGTGGGACCTTGAAAACAGCCTATCTGGAATGCTAAACATGCTAGGGTGGCGTCGGCCATCCAACGAGGTTGCTACTCCCGACCTCGAAAAGGTTAGCTAAACAGCTAAACAAACCTAGCTTCACAATGTACATACCTGTAATGTTGAGGGAAGCAGTCGGTTGTCGAGGGTCGTTGGGGAGACACGTCGATTGAGACTCGTGCCTTCGGCCGCTGCGTGAAGTAGTAGTAGTGTCGGTGGAGGCCTAGGACTGCATCCGACACCCCGTTGTCGCAACCACCCGGCTCAGGGGAGCCTCGTTGGTGGGCTGACGAGATCCCGCTGGAGGGAGAGCAGCACCCAGAGCAAGCCGGCGAGGCCTGGCTGATGTCTTGGGTCTGGCTCCACAGGTCTGTTTACCAGTGAGGTGAAGAGCATGTGGAGCTTGTTGTTGGCGGTCCGAGCCGCCTTCCCGGCAGGGGAGGAGCCCAGGAAGGACTCGTCACTGTGTCTCTGAGACGCGTCAAGGTTGAGGGGTCTGAAGAGAGAGGACGAGGTGGTGGGCTGACGAGATCCCGCTGGAGGGAGAGCAGCACCCAGAGCAAGCCGGCAAGGCCTGGCTGATGTCTTGGGTCTGGCTCCACAGGTCTGTTTACCAGTGTGGTGAAGAGCGTGTGGAGCTTGTTGTTGGCGGCCCTTATCACCCCCGCAGGACATCTTGGGTGCTGGTGTAGCTTGAAGAAGGAACCAGCAGTCCAGGACATTGTAGAAACACTTCACTTTTAAGTTATAATATAATATCATTATAAAATAATAATATATAATATAACCAAAATGTTGTGAGGAAAACTGTCTGTAACTCACAACCGGATAAGGAGAAAAGTGGTGTTGGAGTAGAAGAGTAGGACTCGTGGTGCTCCACTGGGAACTGGGGAGGGCTGTCGCCACCCCCGCAGGCCATCTTGGGTGCTGGTGTAGCTTGAAGAAGGAACCAGCAGTCCAGGACATTGTAGAAACACTTCACTTTTAAGTTATAATATAATATCATTATAAATAATAATATATAATATAACCAAAATGTTGTGAGGAAAACTGTCTGTAACTCACAACCGGATAAGGAGAAAAGTGGTGGTGGAGTAGAAGAGTAGGACTCGTGGTGCTCCACTGGGAACTGGGGAGGGCTGTCGCCACCCCCACAGGCCATCTTGGGTATTGGTTGTAGTCTGAGAAGAAACGGTAGCCCAAGAGGAAACTTCTTTTTCTTTTATAGTTATATTATAATATTATTGTTTTAAAAACTAATAATATATAATACAACAGTAAAAAAGAGTGAGGAGAAAATCTGGTACTCACAAGTTTGTAGAAGACGGTGAGGATAAAGCTATAATATATATAATATTATTGTTTGACAACTAATAATATATATATATATTACAACAATAAGAGGATAAAGTCACAGTATATATATTATTGTTTTACAACTAATAATATATATATTTGCAACAGCAATGTAGTGTGAGGAGAAGGATCTGGCACTCACAAAACAGTGTTGAAGAAACAGGAGTCCAAACAGAGAGAAAACCACGTTTTGCAACTGTGGCTGCTGTTTCTAGAAGGGAAGGCCGCAAAGCCTGGGACTCGCGTAGCGAGGCCGTCACGCTGTTGTTGTATCAGGTCCGACGTACAGCAGGGCTTCCGTCGGCAGCGTGGATTGCGTCACGTAGAGTAGGGCCGTGGATCTCTAACCCGCACGTGCGAGGGACGCTAGAGAGGGCTAAGTTAGCGCCTGACGGCTGGAAACTTAGCTAACGTCTCGCGGAGCTAAGAGGCTAGCGGCTGCGTTCGCGGGAGCTAGCTAACCCAAGGGGCTAGCGAAACTGCGGAGGCTAGATAGAGCAGCGCTGGTTAGCTTGTAGCTGGGCAGGTGAGCTAGAGAAAAAAAAACTTCGGGCCTCGTTCTAATGCTTATCAGCTTATAGTAGTGCTACGTTGTGCAACAGTAGACTAAGGCTAAGCTAGCAGAACAAAGGGACGCAACGTGGCTAGCAAGGGGGAAACAAAGTTTCGGGGATAGCTAGCAAGAGGACAAACCACAAGCCGCCGTACGGCCCACTTGAGTTTTAATGTCCTTAAAATAACTTACTGGCTTTTAAAGCTGGAACGTCCGTGAGTGAGAGAAGGACACCAACGTAGGACTGCGAATTTCCGCGGCACAAGTTTGAAACCCGTCCTTTATGGAAAACAATTTTCAACAGTCGAAAAGGTGATTCTCTTGTTTAAGACGTGTATGCGTAGCACAGAAAGCGAGGAATGACGTTGCTCAGGGCGGACCTTAGGTTATATACCCAGTGGGTGGGGACATAACCACGCCATGAGCGACAGTTCACGATCCAATGGAATTGTTCCGTGAGTGTATGTTAGGCTGTGTGCCTGCGCCATCTAGTGGCTTGGACCCCATATGACTCTCTCCGAGAGGTACTTAAGATAACTTTATTTTCCACCATTCTTTGGCCATAAGTCTTGAAATATGAGTCAACATGGAATATTCATAACAAAAACCCACTATTCCAATGCTCAGACCTGTGCCACGGTGATTTGACGCCCTCTCCATCCAGCTTCAACATGTACAGTTCATATCCTACAGTAGACATAGCTGGATAATATTATATACACCCGGCATGTACAGTAGCCTACAGTATGTGTCTCACACAAGCCAGATAGTAATACGCCACATTATGATGTAGCCAGTTTGCATGCACATGTGCACTGATCTATTCCCTTTTTTAACTCAAATCTTTGCCTCTGAGAGGTTCCTGGAACAACATATTTTCAGATGGCACCCGTCATTTCTGGGGTCCTTGACATGACATTTTGAGAACCACTGAGGTTTTTCAGGAAAAAAAATACATTTTAAAAAGAAGTTTTTTTAAATTTCGACGTCAGGCCTAAATGGGTTAAATCCCCCCCACCCTCCCGGTCATGACTGATCTGAAGACCTTCTGCTTCAGAGAAAAACACCATCAGTTTGATGGTGTTTTTCTCTGCTCTGTTCCCGTCTCTGTTGTTTTCTTCCTTTTGTTTTCAATCGATACGTCCTAGTTTTATGTCCTCATCTGTTTTTGTTATCCATTCTGTTTTGTTCTGAAGCCTAGCCAGCTCTGCATTTCTCTCTCTCTCTCTCTGCATATCTCTCTCTCTCTCTCTCTCTCTCTCTCTCTCTCTCTCTCTCTCTCTCTCTCTGTCCAGTGAGTGAGTCATGACTCAAATCGAACTTGATATGTTTTACGTAATGAAATGAATACACAGATAAACAACAACCCACCAGCACAACGTTTTTATACAGCCGGAAGAACGGAAACCGAGGAGGGAGATGTATGATGGAAGGAGGCATTCAGCCCCGATATAGACACAGAGTCTTGCTCATTCTTTATCACAATCTCTCTCTCTCTCTCTCTCTCTCTCTCTCTCTCTCTCTCTGTCTCGCTCTGTCTCTCTGTCTCTGTCTCTGTCTCTGTCTCTGTCTCTGTCTCTGTCTCTGTCTATCTCTCTCTCTCTCTCTCTCTCTCTCTCTCTCTCTCTCTCTCTCTCTCTCTGTCTCTGTCTCTGTTTCTGTCTCTCCCTCTCTCTGTCTCTCTCTGTCTCTCTCTCTGTCTCTCTCTGTCTCTCTCTCTCTGTCTCTCTCTGTCTCTGTCTCTTTGTCTCTGTCTCTCTCTCTATCTGTCTCTCTCTCTCTCTCTCTCTCTCTCTCTCTCTCTCTCTCTCTCTCTCTCTCTCTTTCTCTCTCTCTCTCTCTCTCTCTCTCTCTTTCTCTCTCTCTCTCTCTCTCTCTCTCTCTCTCTCTCTCTCTCTCTCTGTGCCACTGTGCACACACGCATGGGCACAGTGTCATTATGCGTAATCTGCTATTGGTGGAAGTGGCTCAGAGACAGATGGAGTGATGCATAGCAGCAGCAGCAGCAGCTTTTAAACTTTACTTTATTTCACTCTCCCCCAAAAACACGCACGCACACGCGCACGCACACACGCACAGACACAGGCACACGCACAGGCACAGGCACAGACACAGGCACAGACACAGGCACACGCACAGGCACACGCACGCGCACAGACACAGGCACACAGGCCCTCCACTCATCACTCTCCCAGGCTTCATCCCAGCATGCAAGCGAGAGGCTGGAACAAACACTTTGATTTGTTGATTAGCGCAAAATCAGACCTGATTGGTGAATTAGCATGTTGGTCATGATGTGAGAGGCTCTCCCGCAGCGAGCTGCGCCGCTGCCTCTGCCAGGCATGGACGGAGAGATCGGTATATGGATAAGTACAATATGATGATGTCGCCGCATGCTATATAGCAGCGATAAGACGGGACCGAGTTATGCCTGTTCAAAGGGCCTGCGTGTTATCGCTGCTTCACGTACAGACTTCTCTTCAACTGGATTCCAGATAATGGATCCATAGATTGCGTGTTGAACATTTCATGCAGATTGCGAAGAAATCCTGGCAGAAAATGAGATATAAGCGTTTTTCATAGTCCTCTAAAATGGCAGAAAGTCTGAGGGCGGAGCTTACTGGTCAAAGTGACAGATGTGTTCCCCATGAGTCGAGGCCCATGTGGAAACAATTGCCATGGCTTTGCGGCCAAACGAGGCATGATTGCAGTATGCCTGTTTCATGTTCAAACTATCGCTACAGCGCCCCCCTTTGGCCGATTGGAGTAAGACTGGCTTCGGTGCTATTTGGCGTGGCCCTCGACCATACCTGTAAAGTTTCATAAACATGTGACGCTGCATGTATAGTATTAGGGGCACAAGAAGATTTTTCATAAAACTGCAATTTTTATTTTGTTCACTTAAACCAAAAAATACTCCCGACTTGTGTCCTTAGGTGCAAAGTTCACGTGCATTTTGATCAAAGAATAGAATAGAATAGACTTTATTTGTCATTTTTAACAACTGTGAACAACTGTGAACAACTGTGAACAGCAGAAAAAATGAAATTGCGATGTGCTGAAGTGCACGGGCCGCTGCAACTGAGTCGCGCCGCCACAAACTTCTCCTTACATCATAGAAAAAAAGAAAAGAGATAGGGTGGGGGGGGGGGGGGGTGGCGGGGAGCATGGACTGGGTGAGGGGTATTGACAGAGAGGGAGGGGGGGATGAGACATCATATCACATACAGATGCATTGTGTAGGCACGGAAACTTGGGTGGGGGTGGGGGATGGGTTAAGGTCAGAGGACAAAAAAACACACTGTTCTTCACACAACGCTTCATGGTCATCACACTTCACAAACGTTCCATGGTCATCACACCACAAGAAGCACTGTCTGAAAACAGGAAAGAAATTGCTCACAACCGGGCAGCAGGTGGGGGCGGGGGGGCTAGGTGGGGGTTGGGGGTGGATAGGGAGAAGGCGGTATGTGGTGCGGGATGTGTGTGAAATGTCTTGTTAGTTCATTGTTTGTGTTTGCGTATCCTGAGCGGCCCTCCCGGATCTGTGTCCCAGGGTCACATAGTCTCAAAGTCCAGATAGTGGGAGGTAAACACAGCTAGCTGTGAAGACTGCGGCCTTGGTTCCCAGTCCAAAAACACCCTCAGTTGGCTGTGTGGTGGGGGCGGTGGGGGGGGGGGGGGGGGGGGGGGGCAGGGGAGCGGGTGCGCGTGGTTTCTCTCAACTGTCTTTTCCATCTGTAAGGGAGGCCGGTTTAATGGCCCGTTAATCAGGATTTTTCAGCGAGGAGACGAACTTTTACTCATCTTCTTCCCCTCTCAGTTGTGCCCGCAGTAAAATTCCTTGCAGTGTGGTCAAACGCTCCAGGGTGATATCCATCTTCCGGTCTTGGGCAATGAGTCTTTCAGAAAGTCTAACGAGGGTGGTATCCAGCTTCTGATTAAGCTCAATTAATGCCGCAGACTGAGTGTCCAGCTTCCGATTGAGCTCCACTAGGGCCGTAGTCTGAGTTCCCACAACTCTGCACAGGTCGTTCACCACAGATGCCAGTTTCGGAGCGCCCTTATCCGCTCCTTTCGAAATCTTCCGGTAGATCAGGTCCAGTCCCAGGCCCAATATGGCGAGGCTTGTCACCAAAAATCCAATGATGTAGATGTCTTCTACATCTTCCACGCTGAGTATACTTAGGCATAAGATCCCCCATTTTTCGTAGTACGGGTCTTTAACATACCCAGCAGCAAATGTCCCGGCCGGGCATTCGGTCTCGCCTTTCTGAAAAAATCTTGTCAAATGCGCTCAAGGACCAACTAATTAATTCCATATTTGGCGAGAGATTTAGGTTTTAGACGAGAGAGACGGTGTAGAGAGACACGAGCAGAAGCAAGCAGGAATACAGATAGGGAGGAGAGAGAGAAAATGCGACCGCCCTCTTCGAGTAAGGAACTACCGTCCCAGATCCCGGGAGGAGATCGATTTTATCTGTTTTCATACTTCAAAATGGTGGGAGGTCAAAATGTCAGAACACGACAGTTGTTCGGCATGAGGATCAAAATCGTGTTGCCGACGGTCAAACGGTTCATGAGCTATGTCTGTTCAAAGCATTTTACATTGAGTGCTATAGCGCCACCGTTTGTCCAATGGCCGTGGGTGGTATTGTGTGTGTATGTGTGGACATTTCAAATACATATTGTCGTCTCTGTAAGAGAAATGAGAGCCGTGTGCAGCGCTGAAACAGTCTGCTGAACTTCTCAACTATACACTCTAGCTTTGGCATCAAAGGAGAAGGATGCCAGGGAATACACTTTGAAGGCAGACGTATAAGAAGCAAAGACCAAATAGATGAGAGAACAGTGGAGCGAGAAAGCATTCCGTGTATAGCTTAACGGGGGGGATGAAACCTTAAACACATTGTGCTCGCTGTCACCCGGTAATCTTGTGTACACGCAGTTCAAACAAGTTGACGCATTCGGCCAGCACACTAGATATACAGTTTACATAACGGCAACAAATGGCATCTTTTTTATTCCACTGCTTATTTCAAAATATACTGCCCACTGTATATCTAATAATACCTTTTTTAACTGTGAGTACCGTATGGACACGCAGACACACAGACAGACGGACGGACGGACGGACGGACAGAGTTGCAAAACATGCTCTCCCCACAATGCCTTCGGCCTGGTGGAGACAATAATACATCGTCATGATGCTTTCGTTGTATGTGATATGGAATCAAATGGAAGAAACAACTGTCAGGTCCTATATTGGCAGTAAGTTGATGTGGCACCGTCCTCTGGGACTGGTGCACGTGTCGCGTAACTCATTCTGACGGAGACTATGGAGCTATTCTTCTCTCTCTGCTGTACGTCTCCTGTACGGCCCTGTCTCTCAGCAGCTGTTTCTGATATCCTATTTGGGTGAACAGCAATATGGCTAAACAGTGTGAGGCGTCGAAAGGAAAACAAATCAGCCACGAGCCCAAATGTAGACGTTATACCTTGAGGGTCCTCATTGTAAATTGTGTAGCTCCAGATGCGATGCCACATCTGGAGCCCGTCTGTATATATGCAATCAATATAGCTTTAACTCATTCTGGGGCGGGAACCCCTTTTTGGTGTTTTAAGCGTTATGTTATGCTTCAGCTGTTGGAAAAAATAGCAGATCTGCAAACTCATAGCGCGGCACTCAGTGCCGCGCTACGAGCTCGTAGGTCTGCTATTTTTGAAAAATCGTGAAATGTGGCGCAAATCTTCGAATAATTATATATTCTTTCAGAGCGAACCTTTTTAACTCAAATCTTTGCTTCTGGGGAAGGTCCCTGGAACAACATGTTTTCAGATGGGTTACATATTATCATTTTTGGGGTCCTTGACATGAAATATTGAGCAACACTGATATAGAAACATGGGCAGTTCAGGCCTAAATTGGTTAAGAAAGCATTTAATTTAACGACTATACCCAACATTCCCAATGTGTAGCAGAAATGTCTCTGGTCGACCTTGTGTCACCATAGAAATGTCAGAAATGAGTTTGTACTATCCTGGAGTCAGGACAATATAACAAAATAAAGATAAGGGAACGTTTGTCCCTGTTCAAAAATGAAATAAATGTTTTGAACTGAGGTCTTGGTGTGTGTGACCCACTACCGTTATTTATGCTTTTTTATTTAACATCAACATTTCTTAGATTGGGGGAACCGTTTGTACACTGCCTTAGTAATTATATTAATTTATATAGCTGAGAATCTGTGTTGACTTAGGAGAGTATCGTAGAAAACAGCATATCACTGCCCTACAAAGCCAAAGTGTAGTAACAACGTTTTTGGACGCACGACTTATTTGCGTATCCCGAAGGTCAAATTAGACTACGTGATTTGACCAATTTGTTTCCCGTAGTTACTGCACTTATAGTGTCAGCAGGTGTTGCTTGTCTTTTTTTTTACCAGTGTCGTATCTGAACGAACAGAGACACCACTAAACTATATAAGACTGCATGGTGTTCCCTAAACTAAAGCAAACTGTAGTGCAAAGTAATGAAAACCTTGCCATCAAAGCATCAGATGAAGAACGCAGGCAGAGAAATGAGCTGACGGTCTCATCAGAGTTGTATTTATTGAAGACAGAGAGAGAGCTTCCCGCGGCCATGGGTTGGCCCGCGGGAGCACAGCCAATCAGCCCAAGACTATAGTTTAACATTGCATTTACTGAGACAATATAAAGTACTTTTGCATAGAGATTGAAAAACACATGGTAAACCAAGTGGTCTCTCGAAAGGTTTCTCAAGGCAATAGAATGCTACCTTTCTCAACGCCTCACAGAGCCTCAAAGGGCTTTGAAACAAAGCCAGCCCTACAGGGTACTTGGCTGAGGTGATTGCTCTTGAGCAGGGGTGGGCAACTGGCGGCCCGGGGGCCACATGCGGCCCCCACCTTCACCTAATGCGGCCCGCATGTTAATATCAGAATACTGATGTAGTATTGATTTCAGCTGTTCCAAACCCGCTTTAATTAATTCACGACTAGTATTAAATGACTAGTACTTAATGACTAGTATTGTCTTTTTGTGTCCAATGTAGTTCATAAAGTTCATAAAGTTCATAAAGTTCAGTTCATAAAGTTCATAAAGTTCATAAAGTTAACATAACTATAACTAAATGCATTATACCGATACCGATTTGATAAGCTCAAAACACGTCACGCTTTGAGCTTGTAGATCGGTTATTTTTGCTACGACAGTAGCCTAATATGCACTGTGGCCCTCTGGAGTGAGTCGGAGACCTGCAGTCTCCTCTCTCATGAACCATCACATTAACACAGTGACCAAAATGTATAATTATTATTGACATAGAATATTGCAAATAATGGACTATTATCCACGAGACCACACCAGACACAATACAATACAAGGATGTTGTATTTGTCTCAGCCCTGCACTGTTCATCAGCTTGTTCTGTGAAGTCTGAGGTGTTACAGACGCTGTGGATTTGACAGTATTCACTGAAACCTTTGTGGAAGTGTTCTACAGACTACAGACCCTGTGGATTTGACAGTATTCACTGAAACCTTTGTGGAAGTGTTCTACAGACTACAGACCCTGTGGATTTGACAGGATTCACTGAAACCTTTGTGGAAGTGTTCTACAGACTACAGACCCTGTGGATTTGACAGGATTCACTGAAACCTTTGTGGGTCAATATAGGAACATGTGTCTGAATTGTTTCTGTAAAGATCAGCAGCACGCAAACCCCTTGGCCCTTGCCATCGTGTGTGTGTGTGTGTGTGTGTGTGTGTGTGCATGTGTGTATTTAAAAGAGGGGCTTTTTTGTCAAATCCCAGCCTACAATACCTTAATATATTTAAAAATAATTCCAAAGTAAGGTTACCAGTGAAGGGCAACATGCCTATTCACTGGGGACTATGCAAGGCAGAGGCATACCTAAAATATGAATGCTTTGGAGCTTCTAGCGATATAATAGACTCGAGACCAAGGTAAGCTAACAAAATATTTCTGTTAACAAAATATTTCTTCAGAGTAAAATCGGCCATGTCTTCCGACACCCCAGAGCTTCTATTTTGAAGAAATCCCGGCACCGATTGTATTAACCGAGGGCCCCCAGGGGTCTATCCCTATCTCTTTTTTTTCCCATTACCCCGAAAAGTCTCTGTAGATCTACAACCTCACAACGCACAGCAACACTACGTGTTTGTGAGCATGTAGATCTGCAATTTTTTTCGCCACACATGTTCACACATGCTATACGCTTCAAACGGTTATTGAAGCGTTTGTCCGATAAACTACTTCTATCTACTATCTAGCGAGATAGAGCATGCATAATCTGATACCATCGTAATCTGATACCATCGTAATCTGATACCATCGCCTTACACTTCGTCAGAGATACATGGATGGAGAGATAAGCACAGAGACAGCTTCGCACCTGTGATGTACGTATGCACTCACATGTCACAGAGAGAGAGAGAGAGAGAGAGAGAGAGAGAGAGAGAGAGAGAGAGAGAGAGAGAGAGAGAGACAGCTATGACACACGCGTGCATGGCCATGGGAGAGATGCAACGTTTAGTTAAAGCTCACGTTTGGCTGTGAGGCCATTATTAAATGTGACAACATGCCAATGTTGTGTCCTACGTGTGCAGGCCTGCTGCACACGTAGGACACAGAGAGACAGAGAGAAGGAGCAACACTTTGACGTTATACTGCATCAGACAGTGTATTATGTAAAGTGTAAGTGAGCATTTCTCCTGAGAGAGATTTTCACACCACTGAGTGTTCCTCTCTCGTTAGTCTAATGCACTGCACTTTGGGATTTTATGATTATTCAAGTAGGTTTTAAATATACAGTACACTGCTGGTCTTGAGTACGATTTTCATTGTATATGTGCAAACATGTGAAATGACAAATAAAGTGAACCTTGTCTTCAGTCCAGGGGAGACTATTTCTGAGCGGTGCAACCACTCCGTCCCTAAGGTCCATCCTCCTCACCTATGTGACTATGAGTACCAGTAGGGGCAAAAGTGGCGCTGTTGTGCCAGAAACAGAGAGAGAGAGAGAGAGATAGTGTTGCACTGTTGCCTGCTAATTACACAGAAAGAGAGAGAGAGAGAGAGAGAGAGAGAGAGAGAGAGAGAGAGGCAGGGGGAGAGCGGAGTTGGACCACTCGGTTCACACGCTGCTCTGCCTCGTGCGTAAATGGCATTAAGCGCGGTGTTAATGAGTCCAATGTCCTGTTGTAGAATAGACGGTAATGAGAGGATGGATACAGAAAAACAAAACAACAGATGGACTACTAGACAGTTAACGTGAACATGAGGCACCGCAATTATGATCCTACAATATGAAGAGTCATTACAGAACAGGTATATGTAATCCGAACCCCAGTCACCCAGTATTAATCAGAACCGTATCACCCAATTAACTGCCTGATCCACGGATGAGTGGATCAGGCATAATGTGTTCAGGCATAATGTGTTCAGGCATAATGTGTTCAGGCATAATGTGTTCAGGCATAATTGATTTATTTTTTCACTGTTTTGGTATGCAACACTTTATAGTGCGTTCAGGCATAGGCCTAATTGTTTTATTTCCACATGTGCTATGATGATAGATTGATGATACATTGATAATAGATTGATGATAGATTGATGATAGATTGATGATACATTGATGATACATTGATAATAGATTGATGATAGATTGATGATAGATTGATGATAGATTGATGATAGATTGAGATTTTGTGTAGATTACAGCTCAGTGTGTTCACCTGATTGTTTGACGGTTGTTGTTACAGCCTGTCACTTTCTTTCTTTCTTTATAGTTTTATTACCATGTGAAGTGTGACATTAAAACACTAGAGCTTGGACGTTATACAACCCCGACTCTCTCTGTCTCATTTTTTAACTGTATGTACACTAATGTATACACATATAGCGAGGACAGTACACTGCACACCCCTGAGGTTTATTGTGACATAGACACGTTTTAAAGGGTATATAAGGCTTCACCCACACCTTCACATCTAGCATACAACGTTGTTGCATGCTAGATGTAAACAAAGCGCAAGTGTCATGGCCGCCCCAATGCATTTCCAATGGAAGTCACATGGTATACACTGCACATCCCTGAGGTTTATTGTGAAGACACATTATTTCATGTGGTACGGCGGCGATCGACGGGCCCGGGAGAACGATGATAACGGGACACTCAGACAGTATCTCGCCAAAGGGTTCACAGTTTATTATACACTTACAGAATCATAATATAGCTTTGGATCCACATGTCCTCATGACGTAGCACTGAGACATAACAATCGGCAACGGGCGGCGCCGTGCCGTGTGCAGAACCTGATCTGTGAAGTACAAGGTGTTTAATTAAGACCTGACGTCGAAGAAAAAAGAAAAGAAAGTCTTCTAAATCATGAAAATCTTCCGAAAAGCCTCAAGTTTCTATGTCAGTGGTTCTCAATATTTCATGTCAAGGACCCTACAAATTATATTTATTTGGTCGCCGACCCCCCATCTGAAAATATGTTGCTCCAGGAACCCCCTCAAAGCAAAGATTTGAGTTAAACACGTTTCGCTCTGAATGAATATATTCAAAGATTTGCGTCCACAGTTTCATGATTTTTCAAAAAAATAGCAGACCTACAAGTTCATAGCGCGGCACTCGGTGCCGCGCTATGAACTTGTAGGTCAAACATATGTTGTTCCACCATCATTCTTGTGAGAGCAACAAAGGGTTGGGTATAGTGTGTGTGTGTGTGTGTGTGTGTGTGTGTGTGTGTGTGTGTGTGTGTGTGTGTGTGTGTGCGCGCGTGAGAGATAGGGAGATCAACAAATAACAATTTAATTAAAAGGCCAATTAATGTACTTTTTTTCAGTCAAAGTTGAAATTAATGACTGTCTGTAACCGAACACTATCTCTGTAGCAGTAAACTATCGCTGTAGCACTAAAGCAAACCTAAAGACTCTGGTTCTTAATCCAATGGCCTTGTGCTTAATACTTTCAGCGCCATCGCCGAAGCCCTTCGTCAATTGAAGCCTAATTTTGATACTGACGCTTAACACGCTTTTTTAGTGCATTCGATCGAGCGACCCATAATGCTATACTCACGTTAGCCGGTTAGCTAGCTGTGTTGTTAGCACAGCACTGGATCGTCCATCATAGATCGTCGTCGCCATAATAATCCATTCTATCCGTTTCTTTCAATCGCCTGTATCTCCTATTCCTTTGTTTCCAGACGGCATTTTGGTCAAAACAAGCGTTTCTTTGACGGCACAGAGATGGCGATGTGGAGCTCTCCAGTTGCTCCGGCATAGATCCATCATGTAAACAAAGGTTGTCTTGGCAACGTCTCTAGATATGATGCAAGACGAGCCGTGTTAAAAAGCATTAACCCCTTTAGACCTGAGGACGATTCTACAAATTGTTTTCTAATTCCATGACGTTCTCAAACATTTTCATGTCAAGGACCCCAAAAAAATTACATGTGTAATTGGCCATCTGAAAATATGTTGTTCCAGGGACCGCACAGAAGCAAGGCTTTGAGTTAAACAAAAAAAAAAACCTTCCCTTTGTAAGAACATTATATTCAAAGATTTGCGCCACATTTTCACGATTTTTCAAAAAATAGTATAACATGATGCTTATAAAACACCAAAAGGGGTTCCCGCCCAGAATAGGCTAAGGAGCATAAATGACCCAAAGTGGTCAGTGGCACGCATTAGTGATTTTTATGCTGCTTTTCATGCTTTTTGATTAGGCTGCAGGTCTAATTGCTCATGAAACATGCCAACACTTTGCAACAGTGTTTTTCCCCAGTGGCTTTTCTGCTGATTAGTCATGAGAGAGAATCACATTTAACATAGCTTACATCGACTTTTGCTTTGGTTTAGTCGTGCTACGTAGGTTCACCTTGGAATTACATTACCGTGTGGGAGCTTATGAGCGTTGCATTCATATGAGAAGACGCTTCTCATTTTCACCAAATTAGTCTCTTATGTTTTACTTAAGCCGAATAATACCCTTTAAAAAATAAATTAAAAAAGATTCTTGGTTCTCATGTATCGTGTATGTAATATAAAGGCATACTGAAAACCATCACAGCATCATTGATAGGGATCTGTTTGACGGACATGTTTATGTTTATGTTTATGTTTATGTTTATGTTTATGTTTATGTTTATGTTTATGGAATAGTCGCCTATTCCACCAAACTGATTTAATCCATTCTGGACGGGAAAACCCCTTTTGGTGTTTTAAGCATTATGTTATGCTTTAGCTATTGAAAAATAGCAGATCTACAAGCTCATAACGCGCCACAGAGTGCCGCGCTACGAGCTTGTAGATCTGCTAATCTTTTTTTTTTTTTTTAATGTGGCGCAATTCTTTGAATATATATTCATTCAGAGCGAAGGTTTTTAACTCAAATCTTTGCTTCTTGAGGGGTTCCTGGAACAACATCTTCAGATGGGGGGGGGGTCGGCGGCCAATTACATATTTAATTTGTGGGGGTCCTTGACATGAAATATAGTTTGAGAACGACTGACATCAGAAACATGAGGTTTTTCAGAAAACTGTCACCATTTCGGGCGGGAACCCCTTTTGGTGTTAGCATCATGCTATGCTTTAGCTATTGAAATATAGCAGATCTACAAGCTCATAGCGCGCCACAGAGTGGCGCGCTACGAGCTTGTAGGTCTATTTTTGAAAAATCGAAGAACGACTGACTTTGGCTTTTTCAGAAAACTGTCAGGATGTAGACAAGACATTTTTAGAATCTGATCTCAGGCCTAGAATGGGTTAAATGCAGCATTGTGGCTACCGTACCGCACCGCACCGTACTGTACCGTACCGTACCGCTACTGTACCGTACCGTACCGTACCGTACCGTACCGCTGCCCACTCACATTCCGTGCCTGTAAACTAAACAGTTTTGCTGCTGGATGGAGAAGATGAAGATGGATGGGCTTTGGAGAGATGGATGGCGTTCAGACGACGTTCACGCAGCTGATATTATATCCATCGGGGGGAAAGGGAGATTGATCGGACCTGTCATGGTGAGAATAAACATGCATCACAGATGCCACCTATATAACAGTCACAACTTCTGTGTTTAGTTTCCGTGTTTCTTTTTCAGCTCTACACTCCTCCTGCCTCTCTCTGTCTTCATCTCTGTCGAGTTTAACCCATTTTGACCCGGGAACGATTCTATACAGATGTCTTCTAAATCCTGACAGTTTTCTGAAAAACCCTCATGTTTCTAATGTCAGTCGCTCTCAAACATTTTCATGTCAAGGACCCCCAAGATTATATGTAATTGGCCGCCGACCCCCATCTGATAATATGTTGTTCCAGGGACTCCCCCCCCCCCCCCCCCCAGAAGCAAAGATTTGAGTTAAAAACGTTCGCTCCGAAAGAATATTCAAAGATTCGCGCCACATTTTCACGATTAAAAAAAAATAGCAGACCTTTACAAGCGGCACTCGGTCCCGCACTATGAGCTTGTAGATCTGCTCTTTTTCAATAGCTAAAGTATTACATAATGCTTTAAAACACCAAAAGGGGTTCCCGGCCCAGAATGGATTAAAGCAGGCCCTTTATGTTAGATAGAGTATGTTGATACAATATAACTTAAACAATATTGTAGTTGTAATATTTTGTCTCCCTGCTCCTCTGTTGTCGATCCAAAGTACATTTAGGGCGCTTTCACACCGGACATGTTTGGTTCGTTTAAAACGAACCATGGTCCGCTTACCCCTTTGGTTCGGTTGGTGTGAACATGCATCCGAACTCTGGTGCGGATCAAAGAAACGAACCATGGTCCGCTAAAAAAAGGCCGGACTCGGTTCGCTTCCAAACGAACCACGGTGCGGTTCGTTACTGGTGTGAATGCATTCGGACTTTATAGAGGACCAAATACAGTACGATAGCCAAAATAGCTGTCGGGCTTCGGCAGTTGTGAGGCTGCATTAATAATTAGTTATAAAAGCATGTATTTTTTACGGGGATCACTATTGATATGACAGCTGACAGTCTGATTTTATTTTAATAGTAGAAGCATGTCGAGGCGCAGCGCAAATGTAATGGCAGCGTACGAGGTTCACATGCGCAAAAATAACAGATGTATAATTATCGACACGGAATGGTGTACGGTATATGGTACACGTGGATGTGAGCTTGTAGATCTGTTTATTTTAAGCATGCGCAGCCGTCACGCAAAGTTATGACAAAGCATGCGATGCATGAGTCTTCATGCGAGAGTTTCTCTTTCAACTCGTGTCCCCTACTTTTTTCTGTCTGTCTGTCTGTCTATCTGTGTGTGTGTGTGTGTGTCTGTGTGTGTGTGTGTGTGTGGGGGGGGGGGGGGGGGGGCGCACATGAGGGGGAGAGAACCATATATTTATATGGGAGAGACGCAGAGACAGAGAATTTGAAATATTTAAAATCATCCATGTCGCGCACGGCCGCACGTATAGAGAAAAAGCCAATGTTAAATAAGCTATACACAGGTGGTCCCAAATGATTAATTGATTACATCACTATAGCAAAAGACGTAAAACTAGGTCAACTCAATTAGCTGCAGCGGAGCTTTTCTGACTTGAAGCTCAATAACCTACTAACTGACCACCTTCAAGTTTAAACCATAAGATGACATGGAAATGCCTGCCGATTTGATGCGCAGAAATAACATATCTAATCAGGTCAAGGTGCACACATGGAAGAAAAGTCATTTTTATCGGGGATACCTTGTTGTTGTAGGCTATACGTCTCCGTGAATTGTATGCATCAGCAGCAAGCACATTATTGTTCAAACACCTGCTCCTCTGTTCACCTGTTGCTCTTATTTGGCTAATAAAATAATTAAGAATGAATGCAATAGCAAGTTGTTGCTGTCATGTTGCTGTTCTCTTCTCTCTCTGTGTGACTGAAGGTTGCCCCAAAAATTGTAGACAGTGATTTCCCCTCATGTTATTTTTCCCTCACTATTTGGTTCGCTTAACATGTCCACGTGTCATTTGTTTACATATTTGGTACGCTTTACAAAGTCCAGTGTGAACACCAAACGGACCAAAATCAAAATGCTAATATTTGGTCCTTGGTCCTTGATCCGGACCTTCTAAGCGAACTTTGGGTGTGAAAGCGCCCTTAGAGTCATTCTCACCTATTAATTAGACACCGGATCTCACACAGATTTAAACCTGATTCAATGTATTTATCCCCTGAGCAAGCAGGCTTTCAATGGTACACGTTTTAGCAGTTGGGTGTTATCAATGGACTGTAGGCCACTGCTGATACCACCTGCCCATAGACTGTAAAAACAATATGGACAAAGCGTTCCCCGGGTCTGATATGGACGTAAGATGAAGCCAGTCAGTCCTTGAATTGTAAGTCGCCATCTTTCTAGATCCGTTTGGGCCCAGCTGGCCCATTGGCTGGCCCAGACAACGAGGTGGGACTTCCCCCCCCCCCCCTTCTTCTTCGTTGGTTTTTATTTTGACTCGAATGGGGGGTGGCTCCTGATCATAGACTGTAACGGTAGCCACGCCCCTCAGAACATACGCGACTTTATGGTAATTATTTTAATAAATGGGACCATCATTTTCCAAAAAGAATATTATGACATGAGAAATGAGACTTTAAACTAGTGACTGGAAGCAGAAAGTATTCATGACCATGTTTATTAAGGTAATACAGTCTAGGTGAGACTTGAGAGTTGGGCCCAAATACATGGACCTCTATGGCAATATGGGTTTTTTTTGGGCCCAATGACACAACAGGCCATTATATGAACTTTCAGGAAGTCCCGATTTCCTTAGTGGCTTCACAAAATACCCCCCTGCACCTGCCAAGGCTTTTTACAGGCTGCTCAGACACCGTTGGGATTGGGTCTTCTCCGATGAAGAATGTCAGGTCAGAGAGCACACTCCCTTCACGATTGAGATGCTTCGTGACTTCGGATGGTTTGATCTTCATATACTGGGCCCAACTCATGTTCTCTTCCAGCTTTCTGAAGCCCAACACACACCGGGTGCGCAGCGACGCGGCCTGGAAAATAGAACGGCGGTGGTGTATCGGAGCGTCAGGCGAGGCGTGAACGCGCGTCGGACGTTCATTGAAAATAACGGAGGCGGCTGTTTTGACACGCAGCGTTCGCAGAGTGAGTGCATGGGGGGCACTGAGCCAAAAGGCATTGGCAAGGTCCAGAAAGACCTTCTCTCCACCTCTGTCGTTTGGATCTGGTGTCAGATGATCATGCTGGAATGTTCTGAACAACAGCCGGAGAATCCTGATATTCCTGCCTTCTGTGTACAGATGTGTCGATGTACTCGTTTCTTCGCAGATATACTCGCCCATCCTAGATATACTCGCCCATCCTCTGTGCAATGACACTAAAGAAGATTAGTTATTGTTTATTGTGTGTGTGTGTGTGTGTGTGTGTGTGTGTATGTGTATGTGTGTGTGTGTGTGTGTGTGTGTGTGTGTGTGTGTGCCCCAATGACCCCCAGCGGTCATTGGGGGGGGGGGTCCCGGGACCCTTTAGGAACCCATACGCACTGTTTTATAAGAAGGCAGTAAATGTGTGGCATTGGAATTTCAGAAAAGCAACTTGATAAATGAATAACAACAGCACGCGTTCCAGTCACGCCTGAATGTACTGCACGTGTGCAGGAATACACACATATATACTTACACGAGTCTCTCTACACGTGGAATACACAATTCATATTTATCCCATTCTGGACGGGAACCCCTTTTTGGTGTTTTAAAGCATTATGTTATGCTTTAGCTGTTGGGAAAAAAATAGCAGATCTACAAGCTCATAATTATGAGCTTGTATAGATCTGCTATTGAAAAATCGTGAAAATTGTGTCGAAAATATTTCAATATATATTCTTTCAGAGCGAACGTTTTTAGCTCAAATCTTTGCTTCTGGGGGGGGGGGGGGGGGGTCCCTGGAACTACATATCTGTGGCCAATTACATATAATTCTGGGGGTCATTAAACATGAAAAAGGTTGAGCACCACTGATATATAAACTGTCATGATTTAAAAGCCATTACGCTCAGGTCTGAATGGCTTATGCATACATGCATGTACAGTATGTGTTCATGTGCATGCCGGGGCCAGCTCCCTTCTGTATACTTCTGCTGTATACGTTAACAACATCACTTCACAATGTTGATGCAAATTATGCAATATATATTTTTTTACTTTGAATCCCCTCGGGCCAGCGAAAGGGTCAGAATGCATTCTAACAACGTTCATTAAAGCTATAGGTTTTAGCCAGTGGTGCATTTTACTGTGTGATAAATGTGCAGTGCTTAATATGCATTATTAAGGTGCAAAGTTTTATACATGCACAATACATAAGAGAGAGTTTGTTTGCGTTTGCGTTTGCGTTTGTGCGTGTGTGCGTGTGTGCATGCGTGCGTGCGTGTGTGTGTGTTGCAATTTATTTTTAACAGTTGACATTCTGGACCAATACACACTAAAAAAAGCTTAGTAAAAAATAATCCAACTTGTGTAATTTTTTACCCAACAACTTCATAAATAGTGGACCAACACTGTAGTAGTAAATTTTACCCAACTAGATGTGTCGTTTATTTTAACCCAACCATATAATTAAACATTTAATCCAAATATTGGGTAAAATGAATTAAAGCCCTGGGTGAATTCTACCCTATGAATTGTGTAAAGTACTATCCAAATATTGGGTAAAATCAATTACAGCCCTGGGTGAATTCTACCCTATGAATGGTGTAAAATACTATCCACATATTGGGTAAAATCAATTACAGCCCTGGGTGAATTCTACCCTATGAATTGTGTAAAATACTATGCACATTTAATCCACATATTGGGTAAAATCAATTACAGCCCTGGGTGAATTCTACCCTATGAATTGTGTAAAATACTATGCACATTTAATCCACATATTGGGTAAAATCAATTACAGCCCTGGGTGAATTCTACCATATGAATTGTGTAAAATACTATGCAAATGTATATTATATTTTAACCCAAATGCTGGGTAAATCATATATTATCAATATTCAGATTCAGTTACATTTGTTTAAGATTACACCCTTTAAAATGCATCCTATATTTGGTCATGTAAAAAAATAACACTTAAAACAATGCTGGAAATGTAGGAAAAAATATTTATTTTAGTATCAATAAGGTGCTTTTTCAATATGCTTCAAGCTTAACAGTGTCTAAACAGTGCAAAAACAACTTCAGCATAATTTGCTCATTCCACAGTGTAATCTGTTTGAACAACACTTAAAGTGCTATAACATGATGTATATAATGAACACTTAGAACAGTGCAATACACACCCAACTCACCAGATCCTCCACATCAACAGCTTCCCCTGCCCATCCACCTGGGCAGCGAGAGAGGACATCCAAAACATGACATCGCTCAATTAGACATTACATAAATGTCCAAGTCTAATTGTTGAGCGATGAACGCAAAAAAGTCACGGGTTTGGATTCCTGTCCTGCTATTCCATAGACAGCATTTTGAAGGAATTCCCAAACAGGAGCACACTGTTTCGGGTAATGGATATTAAAAACATAAAACATCTTGAAACAGACATCGACCGCCTGCAGCAATGTGTTTTGTTCCAACGCCTCCCCAGCCAGAATGACGAACGCCTGGGATGACTTTCGAACGTCGTTACCCAGCGACAGGACATAGGGGTACTCGGTTGATGCCCTTGCTTGCTGCACGTACTCCACCATGTTTGTTCCAACCTGAGCAAGAAATAAACAAAAGGCATATACATCAACCAAAGTAAGATTGTCGACATACTTACTCTTTGTAAGCAAGACAATGGCGTTCACTGATTGCAGTGGCTGATATGGCATGTTGAGAAATTCATTTTCGGAATAATTCTATAACAAGCAGCCAGGCTCTGCACCACCGTGTTCCCATCTACAACAAACATATCTGATCTACCAGCTCACAATGTCAGAAGTTTCCCAGTTTGATCCCGGGCTAGCCAAACGTTTGTGTCGAAGTGTCCCTGAGCAAGACTCTAAACCCCTAATTACTCCCGATGAGCAGGTGCCTTGCATGGCTTCCTCCTTGCAGATGTGCTATTGTTGGCCAATGCGCGCCCCCCCCCGCGCCCCCCAGAATATGGCTGCTGGGTTCAAGTGGTTAAATGAGTAACATTTCCTTTAGAAATGCAGAGGGACTTACAGGCTGATGGTCTATAAACGCCAACTTTACTCCTGGATGGTGTGCCGAATGGTTTTCTTGTTGTGTTTATAGACGGTTGGTGGAAGCAGTGCTGGTAACTGGGACAGGGCAAGTTCCCCCAAAACATCTGTAGGAACACAATTTTATATGCATCAATATGTGGAATGGCACATGAATGATTGTCATTTAGTAGCAAAAACAAACACCTGCTAAATGTAAATTTGCATTGTCTGCTGTATAATATAACAATATAGTACCAGGTGTTAATCCATCCAACATGTAGAGGAGCTTCCCTTCTCTTCTGGCCAGGTCCAAGATTTTCTCTGCATAAACAGGCAGCCAGGTCTCAAAAGGTTTGGGTGCAGCCTCTCCATGCAGGATCTCAAAGTCCTGTGCAATCTTTATTAAAAGAAAACAGATTAAATGTTATAGTTGATAAAGATTGTTATAAACAATGCATCCTCATATGTATACTCTTTTGTAACTTACCATGCCTCGAGTCAATATGTGTGGGAACTCTTGGCGGGTCTCCAGAATGCCCCAATTATTTTCCCTAATCAACTTGGCCCTGTATAAAAGAATACTGTACTTACTAACATTTTGCAAAAAGTACAGCACAGCTTGTCCAACAATGTTAAATGGATAACACAAAAAGGGCAATTGCAGATATGTGCCCTCACTTTTGTAGTATGACAGGTATATGGGCACTGGTCACTTGAGTATCTAGAACCACCACTCCTAAGTTTGCTGTACTCTGCCTTAGTACATCCCATCCCAACATAATAAGCAGGGTCATAGGTGTAGTAGTCCAATTAGTTTCTTTTGAGAGGTCTGTAGTTAAAATTTTAATGACTGAGGTGATACAGTACCATGAGGCGCATGCATAGGCAAAATTACATCTGAGTGTCCTCAGTGCATTCCTACTGACCTGTACACTGCTGTATCCCGCATGTTCTGCTCTATCTGGATGACGGGCTGCGTGTTGTGCCTTAACCATTCTCTGAGCGAGATGGCCTTTTCCTCGGATATGGTACTTTCTATTAAAAAAAAAAGTACACAAGGATATTACCAATCACTAAATTATGTGGCTCTATTCATTGCTTCAATATATTCAGTTACAACGATTACCTGGTATGCACGTCTGACGAACGGCAAGTTCATTGGTTGGTGGTGGTTGTGGTGGTGTCGGCTGTGTTCGTTTCTGACGCTGTCTCAATGCCTTTCTTACGTATTTGACTCTGTCTTCGATGAAACCAGTGGCTGTTAATTTCCCCTGTCCTGTGGTAAACCAGAGTCCCTGTAAAGAAATGAAAATCTTGAATGAACAGAGATGAGGCACATTTTGACAGTGGCCAGAAGACGTGGCCGGAACAGGGTTTTTCTGTACATTGGGCATAAAAAGTTGTCCAGTACTCGTGTCCAAATAACTTTAGCATCAATCCCTTTACAAAATGTGAATTACTCACAAAGCCACTTCTTGAGTCATCTTTCAAGCAGGGAAATGCATGAATCAAATTACTGGCCATTGCCTGTTTGGTCTCGGAGGCAGGGCTGTAAACACAGGAGAAAGAAAAACTAAATTACCAGCAGAGTCAAACTAGATAGTACTGCTAAAACATGTCACGAACTCCAGTATAATGGCTGTAGCATTTTCTAGGGATCATAACAAAAAACACTAAACATGTGTTTTTGTACATGTGTGTTGTACATGTGTGTTGTGCATGTTTATGTTGGTAGTCTGTCTTTAAATAATCACTTGATCATACGACTACTTTATTACTTTCAACACTACTTTCAAGTCACTAATTACTTTTATACTTAATACAAATATAGGTAAATGTCAAGACTTGTCCAATCATATCTTTCCCCTGAAAGAAGATTCATATACCTATTTCAAACTAGTGTTTGCATGAGTGTGTGTGTGTGTGTGTGTGTGTGTGCGTGTGTGTGTGTGTGTGTGTGTGTGTGTTGGAGGGGGCAGAATTCTAGCCTCAGGTCTGCAGTGATATTAACAACTTACAAGTTCTCTAAGTTTTTTGAGGAACTTGAGCCTGGGGCCAACTCTTGGGATCAATTCCTTGATTGTCCCCTCATCTAAAAGAAGAAAACTCTCTTCGTCTATTCCCTCCTCTGAAAGACAAAAACACAAGGTGCAAAGACATCTTTATGTTTTACAATGGAGAACAGTAACATATTAACATACAATAAGCACTGAATGAGCACTAAAATACAATGCAGTCGACTTTGACATTTAAAATAATCCCTTTAAAGAGATATGCCGATCATCTTGCTGTGAATGTGAAAAATTGTTTAAACTTACCTTTAAAACTATCAATCAGGTCTGTCAGCTGCCACTGGGTTAAAATGTCCACCGCAAAGTTGTCCATCTATCTGAAAACAAACAAACAAAAACAAATAGCGTAATTAAAACCTTGATGCCTCAGTGATGAGGTAAATTATTAAGCAGATAGGCCAGTGGTTCCCAAACTTTTTTATTTGAAGGACCCCAAAATTTGTCCCCCATTTGAAAAGATATGACAGATCAGGGACCCCCATAAGATTTGTACGGCTCTAGAGATTCTCAACCGGTGTAATTTCAAGGGCCACCAATGTTAATTTAACCAAATTAACCCCATTTGTACACTCTCCGAGTTACAGATCCATGGGTCCATTTGGTTCCTAACTATCATTTAGCTGGGGACCCCCTGGAACTCACTCAAGGACCCCTGGGTGTCCCCAGAGCCCACTTTGGGAACCACTGCGATAGGCTACTATAACTATATAGATGTTTCTCACATCTGTTATTAAAGCAATAAGAATTCAATTAAAAAATACCTGTTGAAATTAGGCTATTAGCTAACCAACTGCATGACACTGACAAAACAGTCAAATCAGTCAACAATAACACATCTGCATTTTATCATCAAATGTAAAACGACATGGACATACAGTACATGTGACACAATCCAGCAAAAAGGCCCACAACTCGATTTTTACAGATTATTAAAGTACAGAATGTAAGCTTTCATATGATTTGAATTTGACAATAATTGAAGGAGATATAACCATTATAAAATGGTTGGGGAACACCTGGGGGGGGGGGGGGGGGTATATATATATATATATTAAATATATAGTAAAACGTAAAAGTAAATATACTTTTAAAAACACACATGACAGCACTCATCAAATAACTTTAAAGAGAAAGAAAAGGACAGAGACAGAGCCTCATTTAAAAAAAATGCTCATTATGCAATGCCACCTAATCCTTTTCCTTGTCTTTATTATGGGCCAACTTGTGAACGCTGCATTGTGAAGGGTCTCAGTTCTCACAGCCTGCTTATTTCCACGTGCTGAAAATAGCTGATCCAAGCTCACAACGCGTTGCGTCCGCAACGCGTTGTGAGCTTGTAAATCAGCCATTTTCAGCATGCAAGCATAACACGTGTACGACGAAGAATAAATCACGCATCACTGCGCTTCTGTGAAGGGAGGGAGATATATTTTGTTGGCCGAACGAGGCGATCATGTTTGGACATCTATGGACAGCTATTTTTCGTGGCACATTATGTTTAATCACAACAACGTCACGTTTAGCCTACTTTACCTCCTGGTCGGGACTGTATGTGTCTGCTGTCTACGTGCATATGTGCTCTGCGCGCTCCAGTCTTTCTGGAGGGAGCGAAATGTAGCGTCTTCTGGATGCATCTAAGCATTAGCATTTCAATGGCCGAGGGTCGTTAGAGTCTATTGTTCCGTGTTGTAGTTATCGCACGTCTAATGGTTAGACGTGTGACAACAATGACGCAACAATAATAAGCCTGCAGCCCAGTAGCTATAATATTGCTTAAGGGGGAGAGTTAGTGTGCCGCCTGATAAACAAGTAGCAACAACAAGCAGCAACGCAACATGGCTCTTCCATGGCTATGGAAGAGTTTGTAACAAAACAAATGAACTAATCGGATCTTAACAGTATCACTAACTCTTTATAATTAGCGAAACACCCGTGGATAGTTTAGTTCTGGTCTAGGCTAGCAAAGTAGCAACACAAACTAGCAACACACCCACGGTAGCCAGTGAGTCAAACTTTCAAATCAAACGGGGAAATAGCCTACAGACTTCTTGATGGTAGATAATGACTTCGCTATGTAGGTATAAACGTGTACAAACCTTTTAATTTAATGTGCCACGGCACAGTGAAAAGAGCTGTGTTGTTCTGTCCTCCTTCCCGTGTGCGTTGTTCTCTTTGCTGCTGCTGTGCTGTGTGTTTGAGCCAGTCTCTTCCGGTTGATTCCGCGCGCATTTCGAGTGTACTGACGTACTAGCCTGGGTAAACCCACTCCCCCTGCTGCAAATCTGGCGAGGGGGGAGGGGTTTACCCCTTAGAGTATATATGAATAGAGACGGCACCCAAGTTCTCCTCCCGTCCACTTGCATTGAGTTGCTCAGAAGCGCATGAGGCGAATCCACTCCTCCTTCCGGTTTAGGAGCCCTGTGCATTCTGGATTTTTGCCCTCAAACACATGAACGCGCGACGACCGACACATGAACTAGCATCGTGCGTGTTTGCGTGTGCGTGCTACTCGTGGTGAACGCGCATCGCTATGTTGGCAGCAGACTCGTCTTAACCTGACACTGCCAGCTGGGGGCGGTATTGAGTAGAAAGCTTTTTGGATCGGGTCAGCGTCAGATATAGGCCTTTTTACAGTCTATGCCAGGCATAGATGGTATAGGATCGTCTGCCCCCCCAGTGTTTTCGGAAAGGAAATATAAAACCATAGCTGTTTTTATCATATTAGCATTTTGAATAGATTAAGAACATGGATGTATCTGATTCTTTAAATTCGTTATTTTTATACACCTCTATGAACTGTTTACACACCATATAATATAATATTAATGCAATAAACTATAGGTTACTTTAGTAACCCCAGTTATTTAAACGACTGAGCGAGGTGAATCGCCCTATGGGGAGTGCCATCTCTGGCATGAACACACAGAATTAAACCATATACTTCACGAACAATTTCATTGGTCGGGACTTCTACCCGCCCATGGCATGATCACCCCTCCCACCGGGGTGATAACGTTCCACTCATGCCACACGGGTCATTCCATGTTAACCAGATTGGCTTCTGCTTAGTTAAGTCAGAAGGGTAGTCTTTCGGGCGATTCACCTCGCTCAGTCGTTTAAATAACTGGGGTTACTAAAGTAACCTATAGTTATTTTAAACTCCTTCACTCAGTGAATCGCCCTATGGGGAAATATAAACTCCCGTATAGCTACCTACCAGTTGAACAAGTCCCAACCAACGTCACAGGCTTTTTACCCGTGACGGCCAACCCAGGAAGCGACGTCTAAAACGGCATGAGCCATTGCAGACGGCACCACATCCAAGTTATTCGGCGAAAGTCGAGGGGGGCGACCAGCTCGCCGCCGTACAAACATCCTGAATGGGGACACCCTTAGTGAGCGCCCAGGATGCAGACATACCCCTAGTAGAGTGAGCACTCAAGCCCCCTGGGGGCTCCACTCCTCTCTCGGCATATGCCAAACGAATGGCTTCCACAATCCACTGTGAAAGTCTTACCTTCGTTATCGGTTTTCCCTTACTTTGGGAACCCCATGACACGAACAATTGATCCCCATTCCTCAAAGGAGCAGTTCTGTCCACATAGTGTCTCAGCGCTCTGACCGGGCATAGGCAATTCAACCTCCTCTCCTCCACAGAGGAGAAAGGTGGCTGGTGAAATGCCATCAGATCGACCGGGGCGTAGCCAGAGGGGAAATTCTTAGGCAAGAACGCGAGGCTCGGCCTAATAGAGACTCTAGAGTCGTTCCCGCTGAATCTCATGCAGCTCGGGTTGACCGAAAGCGCATGTATGTCGCTGGCTCGCTTCGCAGTCGTCAAAGCGACCAGCAGAGCAGTCTTTAGTGTGAGGAACTTCAAGTCCACTGTCCCCAGTGGCTCGAAGGGGCCCTGTGAAAGGGCGTCCAGTACCAGAGTCAGGTCCCATGACGGGACCAGAGATCTGGAAACTGGAAAGGCTCGCCTAACGCCCGCCATGAAACGACGGACTAGCAGGTTCTCACATACTGTCTTGCCGTCTACCCCCACGTGGTACGCCGAAATGGCCGCCAGGTTGACCTTCACAGAGGATTGGCCTAGACCTCTGTCCAGGAATTCCTGCAAGAAGGTCAGAATGTGCCTCACCGAAGCCTGAAACGGGATAACCCGTACAGGCCTGGCCGCACACCAACGTTCGAACACGGTCCAGGCCGTGTTGTATCGTTGTCTAGTAGACGGGGCTCTCGCCCCTAGAATCGTCGTGATGACGTTCGGGGGCAGGCCTTCGGCATCCAGGTTCAGCCCCTCACGGGCCAGACCCAGAGGTCCAGGTCCTGTGGACGTGGATGGAAGATCTCCTGCCCCGCTTGGGTGAGCAGGTCCCTCCGCAGCGGGAGCTGCCAGGGCTGGTCGTACAGGAGTGGGACTATGTCCGACCTCCAAGACCCCCAAGCCGGGGCCACCAGTAGCATGCATAGGCCCTGAGTCCTCACCCTGGCCAGGGCGGGGGGGATCAGGGGCAGAGGAGGGAATGCATAAAGCAGGCCCCTCGGCCAAGGGTGCGCCAACGCATCCATGCCCAGAGACGGGGACCCTGTCAGGGAGAAGAAGTACTGACACTTCGTGCTCTCTTCCGACGCGAACAGGTCCGCCACCGGCGTGCCGTATCTGGCCCATATCTGAGCTGCTACTTCCTTGTGCAGCGACCACTCGTGGTAGCGGAGTGGGCCTCTGGACAACAGGTCGGCTCCTGTGTTCAGGAGTCCTGGGACATGGCAGGCCGTGATCGACAGCAGATGCTCGTGGCACCATGTCAGTAGCCTGTGTGCCAACGTGTGCAGGCGCAGGGATTTGAGCCCTCCCTGCTTGTTGATATAGCACATTGTCGTGGTGTTGTCGGTTCGAACCAGAACGTGACACCCCTGGATAAACGGTTTGAAGTGCCGCAGGGCAAGGAAGACCGCCAGGAGCTCCAGATAGTTGATGTGTGCACGCCTCATGGCTCCGTGCCACACTCCTCTGGCCGTCCTGCCGTCGTGGGTGGCCCCCCACCCCGACATGCTGGCGTCCGTGGTGACGATCTTCCTGGTAAGGGTCTGTCCCAGGGGAACACCCTCCACCAGGACACCTCTGTTCGACCACCACTTCAGGGCGAGTACACAGCCTGCAGATACCGTCACTCGCCGTGACAGGCACCTGGTGGGCACACCTAGGGACCTTATCCATCTCTGGAAAGGTCTCATGTATAGCCTGCCCAGCCGTACTAGGGAGATGGCCGACGCCATGAGCCCGGCCATCCTTAGGCAGGTTCGGAAGGGGACCCTCTGTCCCGTCCTGAACAGCGTCACGCACTGTAGGAAAGCGTCCATCCTCGCTTGGCTCAGTCGAGCCGTGTAGGAGACTGAATCCAGTGCTATGCCTATGAAGTCTATCGACCTTGTGGGGACCAGAACACTCTTCTCGTGATTGATGGTGAACCCCAGGGAGGTCATGTGGAGCACCACTTGAGTGGTGTTCCGCATCGCCTCTCGTGCAGAGTCCGCGCTTAATAGCCAGTCGTCGATGTAGCTCGCTACGCGGAGACCCAGACGCCGCAGCGGGGCAATCGCTGCCTCGGTGCATTTCACAAAGACCCTGGGGCTCAGGGACATCCCAAAGGGGAGGACAGTGTACTCTTACACTCTCCCCTTGAAACCGAACCTCAGGAATCTCCTGTGAGGTGGGTAAATGGGAATATGAAAATAGGCGTCTTTCAGGTCTATCGACGTGAACCAGTCGTTTGGACGTATGGAACGTACGAGGGACTTGGCCGTCAGCATTCTGAAGTTGAAGGTCTTGAGGTACCGATTGAGAGCCCGTAGGTCCAGTATCGGACGTAGCCCCCCCCCTTTTTTCTTGACCAGGAAGTAGCGGGAGTAAAAACCGCTGCGACTCTGAGTCAATGGTACCTCTCTGACGGCCTTCTTCTCCAGCAGGGACTGAATCTCTGTCTGGAGCACTTCTGCCGCTTGCCCACGAGCTTCGGAGAAGAGGACTTCTGTGAAAGCGGGTGGTCTCATAGCAAACTGGAGCCTGTAGCCCTTCGCTATGGTGCGTAGGACCCAGGGGGATGCTCCGCACAGTTCCCACTGCGGTCGGCATCGAGCCAGAGGGTTCTCTGTGGCCATGGGAGCCTCCACTGTGGCAGTGGAGCTCCCTGGACGAGAGAAAAATTGGGCATGACCCGTCCGGCTCGTGACGAGTGTGCCCGTCGAAACGGGTGCACTCGGCACCGGAAATAGGTCCCGTCTCATTGTGTCGGGAAACCCAGGGGTTTCCCTCCACAGCGAGCTCATGCCCCCCCGATATTGTTGTTGTTTCTGTTTTTTGGGCAAAGCCTCTATTACAGAAACAGGACAGAGTTGATCTCCTGCTGGAGAATCTGACCCGCTTCGCCGTGTGCCTCGGAGTAGAGGGCTTCTCCGAATGCAGGGGGCCTCATAGCGAACCGGGGCCTGTAACCTCTCGCTATGGAGCGGAGAACCCAAGAAGACGCTCCGCACAGTTCCCACTGTATCAGGCGACGCGCAAGGGGGTTCTCCATCGCCAGGGGAGCGCGTGGTCGCACAGGGCCACGGGCCCGGACATGGCGGGAACCCGTGCCATGAGCCTCAACCTCTTGTGGGGCGGCTTGGGAGTGCAGTCCGAGACTACTACGCCCAGCGCAAGCCCTGAGGCGGGTTTGATGGGGGAAGACGTCAGGGTGCGTCTCCCCCGTGGAGGGCGGCGGCGCGGCTGCTGGAGGGCGGCGGCGTTGGTCAGCGGGGCATGGGGGACGTTTGTCCCTCACGTCCACGGAGGGAGCTCTTGGAGGAGCTCGTTGTCCGTCATCCACCTTGAAAACAGCCTATCTAGAATGCTAAGCAGCTAGGGTGGCATCGGCCATCCGACGAGGTTGCTACTCCCGACCTCGAAAAGGTTAGCTAAAAGCTAAACAAACCTAGCTTCACAATGTACATACCTGTAATGTTGAGGGAAGCAGTCGGTAGTCGAGGGTCGCTGGGGAACCACGTCGAGTGAGACTCGTGCCTTTGGCCGCTGCGTGAGGTAGTAGTAGCGGTAGTCGTCGGTGGAGGCCTAGGACTGCATCCGACATCCCGTTGTCGCAACCACCCGGCTCGAAGGAGCCTCGTTGGTGGGCTGACGAGATCCCGCTGGAGGGAGAGCAGCACCAAGAGCCAGCCGGCGAGGCCTGGCTGATGTCTTGGGTCTGGCTCTACAGGTCTGTTTACCAGTGTGGTGAAGAGCGTGTGGAGCTTGTTGTTGGCGGTCCGAGCCGCCTTCTTGGCAGGGGAGGAGCCCAGGAAGGACTCGTCATGGTGTCTCCGAGACGCGTCAAGGTTGAGGGGTCTGGAGAGAGAGGACGAGGCGGTGGGGGCTGGGTTCTTGTTAGTATCCATGCCAACTAGAGTGGAGTTTTCACAAACACTCAAGATAGCAGAAAAAACAAACCACCCGCAGGCTCTTGCTAGTTAGAGTGTAGTTTACACAGAGCACTCAAAAATAGCAGAGAAATTACTAGAACCTGGGTTACTTTCGTAACCTAGCAGGGAGAGTACTAGAGCTAGAGTTACTTTGGTAACTACTAGGACCGTAGTCACTGTCCGCGTGTTGTCACGTAGGTTATTGTTTACACTAATAAGCCCAGTGGTGAGGCCTCGTCTTTTGGCGATGGCCTGGCAAATTGCGCTCCGGTTTTTACCGCGGGAGCGTGTAAAAGGCCGGAGGCGGAGAGTAGCTTCGGCGGCGAGTCAACTAGAGCTGTTGTCACCCCTGCAGGTCATCTTGGGTGTTGGTGTAGCTTGAAGAAGGAACCCGCAGTCCAAGATATTGTAGAAGCACTTCTCTTTTAAGGTGAGACACCCCAGGTGAAATCATGATTTTTCTTTTTTTTTTTTTTTTGCTATTTTGCTTCCTAAACATGTTTTCTTTCAAACTAAAGCAAAATACACATTAAAAATACAGATTTAGATGTTTAGTTGGATAGTTTATTTTAGCCAATGACAGCTCGTTTTTCGGGGTGAAAAGCCACCATCTCTATTTTCATGATTGGTTGTTGGTACAAAGGAAGTGACCATATTTGGATCAGACCACAGTCAGCTTGAGGTCCAGACCTTTCCAATGATATATGCCATTATATGTTGTTGCCAAGGTTTGGATGAGATATTTTGTCTCAAAATAGTGGCTTCAAATAAAACGTTTTGGAATTTTACAATACAAATCTTTAAAGGCCGTTTTCTCAAAATGAGTTTTCCTCATACTTGGGACAAAGAATTTCCACTTCAGTTGAACTCACATACACCAAACTTTCCAGTCTTATTCATAACTATATTCCGCAGACATTTACACATGGATTTGTTGATATATCATTCACAGCCTGATTTACATCACATTTTATACCAAAAAAATGCCGAAAATTGGGTTTTTTATGCCTGTTGACACTATTTTCTGATTTGTGGAGTGATAATTAGAGATATCAAAAATCCCATGTGTAATTTTCTTTGTCTCTAATGTGTCAACAAAATGAAATGATCATTTTGAACCTGGCTTTATCCGATCTTCAGATTTATCGTCCCGAAATGTATGCAAATTAGCGCATATAATGCCTAATTTGCATATTTAAACATATAATTTCAGAAAACTTGTAATACAAAAAATCTTAGTTTTAATATAAGTAATCAACTGGAGAAGTTTCATTGTGATAGCTATTATTTAACTTTTTTTCCCTATTCACCTGGGGTGTCTCGCCTTAAGTTATAAGGTTGGAGCCCGTTTTTTCAGCGGGCTTAGGTACCTTCTTAGCCGGAGCGTAGTTGTGCCCATCCCCCTGGCTCCAGGTGCAGGCTGCTGCCTGTCCGGTGGCGGTGGATGTAGGCTTAGGACGAGCCCCTGTATTGGGGCGCTGGGTCAGAGTGGAGAAAGTGTTCTCAGATCAAAACCCGGGTCGTCCAAGTTGGCATCGCCGTGGGCGATGCAGACCTCAACCCGCTGAAGACGCCTCTGCTTCCGCCGGAAGGAAAGGGGAAGACAGCATGGACAGAAGCCAGGAGCAAGGATGGCCTGGCGAAGAAGTCCAGGCAAAGGCACAGCTTGTGTGGAGGTCATCTACAGCCAGAAGGTTGGAGCATGACCTGTGGAGACAGACCCTCTGTGGAGTAGCTGCTAAGCTACTAGCCTTGGTGCTAGTGGATGCTGGGTTCTTGTCAGTATCCATGTTAACTAGAGTGGAGTTTTCACAAACACTCAAGATAGCAGAGAAAACAAACCAACCACAGGCTCTTGCTAGTTAGAGTGGAGTTTACACAGAGCACTCAAAAATAGCATAGAAATTACTAGAACCTGGGTTACTTTCGTAACCTAGCAGGGAAAGTACTACAACCAGAGTTACTTCAGTAACTACTAGGACCGTGGTCACTATCCGCGGGTCGTCACGTGGGTCAAGTGGGTTATTGTTTACACTAATAAGCCCAGTGGAGGGGCCTCGTCTTTCGGCGATGGCCTGGAAGATGCACTCCGGTTTTTACCGCGGGAGCGTGTAAAAGGGCGGAGGCGGAGAGTAACTTCGGCGGCGAGTAAACCAACGTCTTTCGGCGGCAAGTAAACAAAGCTGGGCCGCGTCGGTGATGTGTATTCAGCGGCGCGGAGCGTAGCGGCGAGTTAGCTCGCGTCTTTCGGCGTCAGGCTAACAAGGCAGGGCCGCGTCTAAGGCTCGTTGTGTAGGCGAGTGCAAGCTAGCAGACAGCCCGGTCTTACGGCGCGGGAGGAGGCTAACGTTGTGTAACAGCGAGGCTAAGTGGCGTCTCTCGGCGCTGCACCAGCGAGCTAAAGCTAGCCGAGGAGGGCCTCTAGCTAGAGCTAACGACCGGAGGAGGAAGCTGGCTAGCGGGCTAACAAACTCTACACTGCACAAGACCTTTGTTACGCTTCTCAGCGGCCGGTAAACACTTACGTGGTCTTTTGCAAGAGGCGTGTCGTCGTGAAGAGGGCTACCGGAGGGTTTGCAGAACACTGTGAATCTCTTGGTACAAGCCGATGGCCCGTCTTTGGTGAGATACGGTTTCAACAGGTAATAACAAACAGGTAGCGTGGCTTAACGTGCGTTCAGCAAGCAGAAGACAATCGGAATGACCCGTGTGGCATGAGTGGAACGTTATCACCCCGGTGGGAGGGGTGATCATGCCATGGGCGGGTAGAAGTCCCGACCAATGAAATTGTTCGTGAAGTATATGGTTTAATTCTGTGTGTTCATGCCAGAGATGGCACTCCCCATAGGGCGATTCACTGAGTGAAGGAGTTTAAAATAACTGAAGTTCATTCCAACTTGTGTTATTGTGTGGTGCAGTGCTGCAGTTGAATATTTGCTTTTAAAGGGACTTTATACTTTTGCTAATTCACATTTAGAAGAAAGTGAAAATATAGGCTACATACATTTTACAAATACACTTTACTTTTCTTTTAAATATGTATCAGACAACCAACAAATGTAATACAAACTATATATTTATATAACAAAATAATATTTAAAGTGTGACAATATTGTCACAATTGTAAAATTGTAATTGAAAAAGAATGTCAATATAGTTTAAAAAAGAGCACTTTGACACTTGTCATGCCAATTTGCGCACCACTATGAGCAATGACTTTTTAGACATATTACTAACAAAAATACCAAATCGTACATGATCTACTGCTTGACCAGACAGATATTGTTTTTGGTTCTTTAGACAATATGAACATATTCCAATATCTGATATGCAGAATAAATGCTGCGTAGGCTATTCTATGCCATTCAGGTTCATATATGTGCATAGGAAATATGTCTCAAAACTCAAATATAGCTTATATAATGTAGACATAATGTAGGGCATCATCCAATAAACAGACAATAGACCCCACACAAACATTCAATACTTTATTATATGTTGCAAAAGGAGGAACAGGTACAGATTAAAATCAAAAGAAAATAATTATAAGACAAATTCTTTTAAAATATTTGTTTTGCATACATCTATCAAACCATTCATAATAAATAAGTAGAAGCAGTCACATCCGACGTGAGGCTTGGAGAGAACAAAGAGACCATGGGTTGGTATGGCTGGGGTAGAAGAGAAGAACAATAATTAACAAGGCCAGAATATGAATGAACAGTGGGATGAGTACAGTTTATTTGTATTTATCAGTGGTGGAAAATAACGAAGTACAATTACTTCGTTACTGTACTTAAGTACACATTTTGAGAATTTGTACTTTTATTTACTATTTTTATTTTTCTGTATTTTTACTTTTACTTCGTTACATTTACAAGTAAAAAATCGTACTTTTAATCCGCTACATTAAAATTGGACACCTTTCGTTACTCGCTACACATTTCCACGCGAAATATGCGCAATCTCCGCATTTTCCACATAAAGTTTATAAAGTCATCGCCTCACTCATTCGTTCACATTCACACAGAAGCATGGTGGTGCGGTGCGTTGAAAAAGCTGGACAAGAAGCGCCCGTCTCTCTCTCTCTCTCTCTCTCTCTCTCTCTCTCTGTCTCTCTCTTGCGGTGAATAAATTACAGCGAGCCGCGCTGTGTGTGTGTGTGTGTGTGTGTGTGTGTGTGTGTGTGTGTGTGTGTGTGTGTGTGCGCGTGTGTGTGTGTGTGTGTGTGTGTGTGTGTGTGTGTGTGTCTGACGTGCGCTGCATCTGCTGGTTATTGCAGTTCTGTTTTCGTCACATTATGTGACGAAAACAGAACTGCAATAACCAGCAGATGCAGCGCATGTGTATGGGACTCACATACACATCTTAACGTCAGGAATGTTACACGACTCACCCATCCAGGTGATTGCAATAATAATCACTGTAGGCCTAGTCTTTACCGTGCATAGCATGTCTGTCGAACGGGATGGTCGTTAAAGTTGATATCGGTTTCAACTTTATCCCCCAATAATGTAATACACATTTACATGCATCTCAATGGGAGACAGTTTGCCCTGCAAAGTGGAGTGGGTGGGGCTTAATTAGTGAAGGGCTAATTATAATGCGTGAATTCACGCAATTATAATGTCTGTTTTGCAAATTGCAATGGCTCTCCCCATTCTCCCCTAAATTACTGTGGACCCCAATCTGAAATATATTTTTGTGTGAGCTTGCTTGCACCCTGAGTTGTTTGTAATGATAATGAGTGGCCAGTTTAGTTTCTAGTGTTTATCCCAACACAAACATATAAATGCCATTGATAATGAATGGCCAGTTTCGAGACGAGTGTTGAAATAAAGCCACTTTTGGACTTCATTTCTTTGTAGGCATTTTGAAAAGCATGTTGTACTTTTTACTTGTACTTTTTACTTGTACTTTGTAATTTTTACTTTTATACTTAAGTACATTTTTACACCGGGTACTTTTTGTACTTAAGTACATTTAATTTGAGGTACTTTTATACTTTTACTTAAGTAACTTTCTTAATGGGTACTTTGTACTTTTACTTAAGTAATTTTCAAGTAGAGAATCAGTACTTCTACTTAAGTAAAATATTTTTGTACTTTTTCCACCACTGGTATTTATTAATTTAATCCTCACACAAAGAAATATTCCCTGACCACTTTCTGGGCTTGTTTTATTCAAAAACAAACAAAAAAACCTCTAGTCTTCAAAGCTATGATGTAGTGTAGGTAAAGCTGCCAATTATGCTTGGAGCCCAGGACAAGTAGTCAAAAATCAACTAGCAAGTTTAAGAGGCAACTTCACCTAATCTAGATTGTAGCTTTAAGGGACTGAACAATACTGTTTAAAAATATATCATTTCCCAAAAGGGAAAAATGAACTCCATCACGCAGAAAGAGGCCAGGGCGGTCAAACTTTATGTCAGGGTGAGCCACAAAGCTCCCTCCCAAACCTCTAACAAAAGCACTGATCTCATAGTTCACCCATTTTCTGGCCTTGTTAATTGCCCCCGGATTTGCAGCACCCCACTGGTGTCTCTGGGTGATCTGTGAGAAAACAATTCCCATGTTTGGGAACTGCTGGTGGAGGTGCTGCAGGTCCCTCTTCATCATTGTGGCCAGTTCGATGCTCTTCACCTTTCCCAGGTCGTTGCTGCCACAATGAATCAGAAGGACATCCGGGGGTGTTCTTCTACTCTGAAGGGATTGCTGGAAGTAGGGGAGGAATTTGATCCATCTCAATCCACCCCAGCCATACCACTGGACCTGGGCATCCAGTCCCAGATTGGTACCCATGGTCTGCTGGGCTCTCTCCTTGCCACGCCGGATGTAACTGCTCCCCATGATCCACAGTGTCTTCTCTGTGGATTACAAAATAACAATTTCAATTATTTTACATTGATTATTATTATTATAACAACACAGTAAGTAATAATACCATTTTGTGCCAAGAGGTGGCAGTATGCCAAGATATCAATGAAGTTGTTTATAGAGCAGTGGTTCTCAAATGATTATTTTTGCTCAGGTCACATACTGAAAATATAATTTTCAGCTAAGACACACCTACATTACATTCTTCCTTTATAGAACCTTACATTTATGTCATCTTTCCCCCTAAGATACAGTATGTCACTAGCATAAATGAGAATATAGGCTTATTATGTTTGAGGGGCGCTAGCTATGTCCAGTTTTTTAGTGTGTGTCCACAAACATTGTCCTACACAAACATTAAATTCACATTGACAATGAACGGACAATCTTACGTCATAGTGTACATTTTACGCCACCTAGTGTAGGTGAGGATGCAAATGCTGATTGGCCGGTATGAGATGATGTATGATGACGTATGATGATAAGAGTGCCCTTCACTTCCCACGGGTGTGTGTTAAAATAAATACAAATTATCTACATTCTGCATTGTGTTCGGGTAGGACAAGCTCTCACCGTTGGCCATCATTGGGGACTGAAGCATCTGGCGGGGGGGCCCTGGCTGACTGTCGTGTCTGAGTGGGGTGGCGTTGGGACCCAGTCGGCCCTGCATGGCACCCTGCTGCCCGGGGCCAGAAGCCCCAGGAGGAGCAGACCCAACCCAGCTCTCCTGCTGCTGCTGCATCCCTGGCCCATGACCCATGAGTCCTACATGGAAGAAACACAAAGCCACGGCTGACAGTAAGGAACACAGCAGATGCCAGAAGAACTACAGATGCAGTATTGGTCTGAGACATCCACAATATAGATCTAGATGTGACATAGTTCTGCTCCAATGTGGTTGCCCCTACATTTCCTGATCAAGGAAGTGAGTCACTCTCTGCCAGCTGTGACCAGAGAGAGAGAGATAGATATAAGCCACAGAACTAAATCACACATAGGCTACTGTAAAAGAGGCTTTACACTATATGTCTGTGACATAAAGTGGTTTGGCGGCCTGTGGTCGCCCTTAAACCATCTCGCTGCTCGTTTTTCTGGGGAAATACGCATATAACATGTCTGCCGACCTCAAGCCGACCACTCGGTCCCATGGTTCTTCTATTCTATATTTTGTGTTAATGAGAATAAGGTTAGAAATAAGTTAAGGTTGTAATATGCCTTGTGTATTCTGTATTCTGTATATCAGTTCTTTCTATATATCAGCAAAGTGCAGATTTTATGTTAAGACATTGAGAGTTGTTTCTAAAATAAGTTGGAATTGATAGAGCTAGACAGCAATAAATATAACTAACTTTGCTGTAACATAAAATGATATAAAGATCCACCCGTCTTTAAATGATCATTTGTCTTAATGCAGCCAGTTGCATTTGTAACTATGCTCTCAGAGAGTTATGGAGGTCCTTGACATTTAAACATTTGAGAATCACTGATTTCTAGACGATGTGACTATGTGGCAAGAACAACGTACACGCGGGCCATCTCCACCCACCTGAAAATAACTATAGAGTTGACATTTAACATTAACACCAGTGTCCACTGTCCATATTCGGGGACGGGGGATATTTGTCCCAAATAGCTGAACTACAATGAGCTTGTAGATCAGCTATCTTTTTATTATTCTGCGGCACCCCTGGACTTGTGTCACAGTACCTTTGAGAAATCCTGAATTAAAGACTTACTTTCTCGAGGTCTTTCCTCTTCCTGTCTAGCAGTGGCTGACGCCTGCAACTCCTGCATCATTGGATTTCTAGAATGGAGAATTCCAGAAGGAAAAGCATTTGTTTAAAATACGTTCTGCTATTTTCAGCACCCAGAACACAACACACTATTATTTAAAAATAACAGATCACCTGTAGTAAACCTGTCCAAATAGCCTCCTCCTAACTGCAATTTATGGAGCTCTCTACATGCAACATCAGGTCAGGTCCATATCAGCCTAAATCAGCCTAAAGAGATTGTGGTTTTGGAGATCATGGTCTCAAAAATGTCAGAAACTTCAGTACCATTGGGTTCTGCTTGTGGGGCTAACTTTGAATCTAGCAGTAGACTAAAGCTGAGTCCTTATAGTTTGTCTGTCTTGTACTGTCCAAATCGAACTTTGTAATTCTTACTCTTACAATCTGCAAAGTTAGCATTCCTGGCCAAATGCATATTATAATACAACGTCTTCAATTAATCAATGGCTGTCAAATAGCCTTGTTTGTTAACCATGCATGGATGCATGGAGATGGTGAATGTCTCGACTACCCTGAAACTAAGTTGTGATTGTTTGTTTTTGTGCATTTTTTAATGTAGCCTTGGTACGTGAAACATAATTTACCGTTCAAATAATAAAATCAGATTTTACAAACCTTGTGTAGAAATCGCGGACATGGACAACCAAAAGGGCAGTAGCCTGCAGCCGTTCAAACTGCGTTCAAATAAAAACAGGCTCAGAGCTAGCCTGTCAGTGAAGATATTAGAGTATAGTGAAGATCCGTATTCCATTTCCTTCAGCCAAATTGCCAATCCCGACCAAAGTTGACGCATCTTTACGTGCATTACACATGTGGTCACTGTGGGGGAAGGGCGATCCATACGTTTGGCCGGGCGTGGCAGTTTTGTAGTTGAGCGGCGCGGACTTAGAGCGGGGACTGGGAGACATTTTAAATTCTGTTGTTATAGTTTTGTACACTTGCTTTAACAAAAGATGCCTAATATCTGTACTTTGCCCAATTGTTCCAGGACTCGCAGACGAGGTGCCCTCGGTCCGCCAGGAAAACCGAGGGTTTCTTACCACAG
The DNA here is from genome assembly GCF_963924005.1 of Protomyctophum bolini. NCBI lineage: Eukaryota > Metazoa > Chordata > Actinopteri > Myctophiformes > Myctophidae > Protomyctophum > Protomyctophum bolini. Next base: position 45,799,254 of record NC_137870.1, read on the forward strand.
GTATGTTATTTTTTGCATATTTTAAAGCGTATAATGACGATATTAAATTGTATTAAGACAAATAATTCGTGGCTGCTCTCTCGTTCCATTTGACACAAACGATTTCACAGTAGTGTGATAATGACATAGCTAATGATGCAATGCATTTAGCCATTTAAGTTATTTATAACTCTGCTTCTGCTGTGATTTCTTATCGTAATATGATCAATATCACTACTTCTTCTTCCCTACGATTCTCTAATAATCTTCCATTCTTGCAAGTTGCTGCATGTTGCAATGCTAGGATTAATAGGCTACCATGAGGAACTGTATGGGAAGCCGTTTAGGCCAGAAATGCAGTCTGCACCATAGAGTTATTATACATATATATACTCTAAGGTTTGCACATGTACTTCAATTGCACATACATATCGACACTTGCACATACATGCATTTTAGCTTTTACCTTATGTTGACTCAAATGATGGCTATAATATCACAATTGACTCACTTGGCCACTTTTCTGCACTTGAAATTGTGCAGTACAATCTTAGCATATAGCTTATCCCTATTGATATAGTAGGCCTAGGCTATTTATATTTATACTCTAAGCCCTAAGGCTACAATTAATAGCCTAGGCCAAACATTGGATGCATATTGTTTTTGATGTATTAATCAACAGGAGCCTACCAGTACCTTTTGGTGTACTTTTATCAACCAATTTATGAAGCTAAATTGATTTGACATAAAAAATAAATGAATTAAAGGGGATTTTGTGTGTGAATTCAGCACTGGTGTAGGCTACATTAACTCCTCCTTCTGCACAATGTACTTTAGTTTCAAATTTTAGTACTTTAACTATCTTATAGCTAGTTTTATTTAAAGGACAACTTTAGTTTTTTCAACCACGGTTCATGTTTTAGGTTGTTATTAGAGAAACTAAAAGGTGAGTTTTAATTTTCTTTCATTTGCTGCTTTCTTTTGTTTTGGGGATTTTAGCAGTTTCGAGCATGGGGCTAAATATGTATTTTTTTTACAAAATATTATGGCGATTTATTTTATTATTATTTACTATAGTCCTAATAAACCCCAAGAAATTACATCTAGCCACAAAAGATCACAGGATCTGCTGAATGTGTCAAACATATTGAGCCATATATGACACAGTGTGGCTTCCCCCAAGACCCCCAGTAGGCTACCTTCACATTCAGTAGATCCTGCATGTGATCTTCTGTGGCCAGATGTAATTTATTGGAGTCTAGTAGGACTACGGTAAATAAATCACCATAACATTTTGTAAAAATAAATACATATTTAGCCCCATGCTCGAATGCCCCCCTGTCAAAAAGAGCTAAAATCCCTAAAACGAAAGAAAGCATCAAATGAAAAAAATAATAACACTCATCTTTTACTTTCTCTAATGACAACCTAAAACATGAACCTTGGTTGGAAAAAACTAAAGTTGTCCTTTAAGTAAATATTGTGAGTAGCAGTGATTTTAAGGCAGTAAATATATAACATATTTGTATTATCTGTCTTCACAGCTTTCCACGTGATGAAGACAGACTCCATCGTTGGATCAAGTATGTTGGGCGCCAGGGATGGACACCAACTCCTAACACCAGGCTGTGTTCCCTACACTTCGAAGAGTGTTGTTTTGAGTCCAATCCATTCAGCGATCGGAGGCGCCTCAACGATGATGCTGTTCCCACCTTAGAGATTTTGGTAGGTGAGAGGTTTGTATGTGCTGTTGATGATGGGGTAGGCTTACATCATGTAGATGTCTCCGATAATCCTGAGAGTGACATGGAAAGCCATGTTAACACACATGACGGCATTTTCCTGCCTCAAAATGACGAGGAGGTTTTTGAGCACATAGAGCACAATTACTGTTCTTCATGTGTAAAAGGCGCACATGCTGAGCACAAGTACTGTTCTTCATCCGTAAAAGGCACGCATGCTGAACACACTTACCAATTGTATGACTCTCCCAGAAAACTCAAGCGTAAATTGAAACAAGCAGGGGTAAAACTGGATGAGTACATAAAGAGGTTGAAATTGGAAAAACAGAAGAGCCATAGGCTTCAAAAACGATTACTCAGCTTGTCAGAGGTCATCACTGAGCTGAAGCAGAAAATGCTAATTTCTACAGGTTGTGCAGACATGTTGGAGACCCAGTACGGTGGAGTGACAAGGGAAATCCTTCAGAGAATGAAGCTAGGGAATAAATCTAAAGTGTCAGAGGAATTAAAATCATTTGCCATGACGCTCCAATTCTACTCTTGCAAAGCTTATGAGTATGTGCGTCAGAGCTTTGACCTTGCTTTGCCCTCCCCTGACACTATCCGGAGATGGTACTCCAACATCTCTGCAGAGCCTGGATTCACAACACCTGCCTTTAATGCTCTAGAGTCTCATGTGAAAGACAGGAAAGATGAAGGGAAAGAAACCTTGTGTGCGCTAATGATGGACGAAATGGCCATTAGAAAGCATGTGCAATATGTTGCTGGAAGGTTTCATGGCTATGTGGACCTTGGCTGTGGCAATGTGGATGACTCATTGCCAGAAGCCAAAGATGCCTTGGTCTTCATGGTTGTTGCCATCGATGCATCTTGGAAAATTCCAGTGGCATATTTCCTTGTCAATGGATTGACTGGTGCAGAGCGTGCCAGCCTCGTCACCGAATGCCTTATCAGACTCCGTAAAATTGGAGTCCGCACAGTCTCCTTGACATGTGATGGTCCATCATGCCATTTTGCCATGCTGAGAGCCCTTGGTGCTGATCTTAATGTTCAAACCATGCGTCCATCATTTCCACATCCTGAGGAACAACAACAGGTAGACGAAGAGAAAAGGCAGGTGCATGTGATTTTGGATGTGTGTCACATGTTGAAGCTGCTCAGGAATGCACTGGCAGATATGGGTGAATTGCAAAGTCCAGCAGGTAAGATCAAATGGCAATACATTGCACAGTTAGTCAAAATGCAAGATGAGGAAGGGCTGCGCCTTGGAACCCAGGTGAAACAGGCGCACGTGCAGTGGGAAAGGCAAAAGATGAAGGTAAAACTAGCAGCTCAGGTTTTCAGTAAGAGTGTGGCTGATGCTCTGGAGTGCTGCAACGTACACCTCAAGCTACCAGAGTTTAGAGGATGTGAGGCAACTGTCGACTTCCTGAGAACCATTGATTCCGCTTTTGATGTTCTCAACAGTAGGAACCCCCTGGGAAAGGGACACAAAGCACCAATGAGGACATCCAACAAGGAGAGTGCAGTAGGAATCCTGCAAAAAGTGGAAAAAATGCTCCTGGAACTCAAAGACAACAAAGGCAAATTGTTGCATTCTGGGAGGAGAAAGACTTGTGTAATTGGCTTCGTGGCTAGTTCCATAAGCATAAGAAACATCTTCCATGAGCTGGTGGAGAAGCCCAATGCCCAATGCCGTTACCTCCTCACATACAAGCTCAGTCAAGATCACCTTGAGCTTTTCTTCTCTGCGGTCAGAGCACGTGGTGGATTTAACAACAATCCAACTGCACAACAGTTCACAGCTGCATACAAACGTCTTCTGGTTAAGCAACAGGTGAAGGCAACAGGTAATTGTCTCCTACTCGACGATACCAGCATCTTGGCAGTGACAGCTGCATCGGCACCTGTTGAGGAGGAGGAGCTTGACCACGATTACATGGAGGCGACACCTGCGTCAGTTAACATCGCACGTAGGTTTGACCTGGAACCAGCTGTTGAGTCTGAGGAGCTTGAACACGCTTACATTGCAAATGTCGATAATCTCTCAACGTTCAAGAACGCAGCAATTGCCTACATTGCTGGATATGTGGTAAAGAAAATCAAGGAGAAGCATAAGTGTTTTACTTGCAATGATGCTCTGACATCTACTACCACTGTACATCCCTTGGTCATGTTGAAGGATCGCGGAGGTTTGCAGAAACCATCAGCGGGAATAGTTACTGTGTGCAAGGAAGCAGAGCGTTGTTTTCAACGGATTTTGTTTACAACATCTGGTGAGCTTCCCAAGGGACCAGGCACAACAGCAGAGATTGTCCATCAAGTACTGAAACGCAGTGCTGGTGAGACATGGTTCCCGGGGCTGCTAGATCACATGTTCGAAACAACCGTTGAAGACAACCATGTGCATAGCTTGGTGAAAATGGCAGCCTCCTTGTACTGCAAAATTAGGATGCACCATTTGGCAAAACGGGAAACAGAAAAGATAGCAAAAGCACCCATTAGACAGAAACTCACCAACATTATTCAACAAAGTGGCCAGTAGCTATATAGTACCCGTATTGAGAGGTTTGCTCAAGTAGAAAAGTAATTCCCTGAGTTATATTTGTTGTGTATGACCTATTGTATTCCCCCTACAATATTTATGTACCTAAGTGTTTTGTATGTATGATTTTATGTTTGTTTACATTATATGTTATATATTATTTATTTATGTTTGCTCTTTGATTTCTTTTGACCTGTACAGCACTTTGGTTGACCTGGTCATGTTAAACATGCTATATCAATAAGATTGATTTGGTTTCAGTTGAGTTTTATATATTATTTATTTATGTTTGCTCTTTGATTTCTTTTGACCTGTACAGCACTTTGGTTGACCTGGTCATGTTAAACATACTATATCAATAAATTTGATTTGATTTCAGTTGAGTTTTGTATTCATTTATGTATCCTGTGTATGTATTTATGTATTTGTATATACAATCTACAATGACAAATACAGTATCTGTGTCATTTATCTGTTTGTGTCCCGTATCATTTATTACCTATCACTTGAGCAACCGTACACTCAATGTCAAACCTCCCTCCTGATATGCCAAAATCATTCACCAAATATTGCCTGCCTGTAAAATGACATTAAGACAATGTTCATTGTAAACCTTGGAGCAATCTTGGCGGTGCACAAGTGTTTAATGAACATCTGACTAATGTCCAATACCAAACAACTGCATTCACGTTTAATGAACACTCCAAAATCTGCCTGTAAAATGACATTAAGACGATGTTCATTGTAAACCTTGGAGCAATCTTGGCGGTGCACAAGTGTTTAATGAACATCTGACTAATGTCCAATACCAAACAACTGCATTCACGTTTAATGAACACTCCAAAATCTGCCTGTAAAATGACATTAAGACGATGTTCATTGTAAACCTTGGAGCAATCTTGGCGGTGCACAAGTGTTTAATGAACATCTGACTAATGTCCAATACCAAACAACTGCATTCACTATTAATGAACACTCCAAAATCTGTCTAAATTCTAAAACATGTAGGCTACATTGGTTTATCGGAGACATCTGCATCAATTTTTTATGGGAACTTTGCACATAGTTGTCTATTGTATTGTTTTTCATGCTGTCTCGACCACTCCTCCCCCCCCTCATTGTTCTCTCCCCCCCCCCCCCCCCCCCCCCCCCCTGCTGTCAGATTATATTGCTGCTGCCCCACCAGTAGAGGTATTCTGTGCCTACTGGCGTGCGTTGCCCAGCTTTAGATAGCTATGCACAGCCACCCCACCCCCCCCTGCTGTCAGGTTATATTGCTGCTGCCCCACCAGTAGAGGTATTCTGTGCCTACTGGCGTGCGTTGCCCAGCTTTAGATAGCTATGCACAGCCACCCCCCCCCCCCCCTGCTGTCAGGTTATATTGCTGCTGCCCCACCAGTAGAGGTATCCTGTGCCTACTGGCGTGCGTTGCCCAGCTTTAGATAGCTATGCACAGCCACCCCACCCCCCCCCCCCTGCTGTCAGGTTATATTGCTGCTGCCCCACCAGTAGAGGTATTCTGTGCCTACTGGCGTGCGTTGCCCAGCTTTAGATAGCTATGCACAGCCACCCCACCCCTGCTGTCAGGTTATATTGCTGCTGCCCCACCAGTAGAGGTATTCTGTGCCTACTGGCGTGCGTTGCCCAGCTTTAGATAGCTATGCACAGCCACCCCACCCCTGCTGTCAGGTTATTGCTGCTGCCCCACCAGTAGAGCACAGTAGAGGTATCCTGTGCCTACTGGCGTGCGTTGCCCAGCTTTAGATAGCTATGCACAGCCACCCCACCCCCCCCCCCCCCCCCCTGCTGTCAGGTTATATTGCTGCTGCCCCACCAGTAGAGGTATTCTGTGCCTACTGGCGTGCGTTGCCCAGCTTTAGATAGCTATGCACAGCCACCCCACCCCTGCTGTCAGGTTATATTGCTGCTGCCCCACCAGTAGAGGTATTCTGTGCCTACTGGCGTGCGTTGCCCAGCTTTAGATAGCTATGCACAGCCACCCCACCCCTGCTGTCAGGTTATTGCTGCTGCCCCACCAGTAGAGCACAGTAGAGGTATCCTGTGCCTACTGGCGTGCGTTGCCCAGCTTTATCCACCTCCCCTACCTACCCCCTTTGTGTCTGTCTTGTCCCCACTCTCGGCCTGCACCTTGTCGTGGTGAGTGGGCTTCAAACTAAGCCAGGCCATTTAAGCAATTTAAACAATATTGTGTCATCAGAAAACCACTATACCAATGTCATGGTATTGCATGACTTTTTTTTGTGATAAATAATTTGTATGATTTTATTTGTGAAATATTTAGTATAACTAGAACTGCACTGTCGAGTACCTACTTGCATGTTGAATGCCTATATATGTATATGTAATTTGTAAGTTGATGAGTAGTACACTGTGGTTACTTGGGTTGTTTTATGCATATGCCGTAGCTGCATGATTTGCTTTATAGAGCAATGGAGAAAGAAAAGAAAGAAAGCAAAGAAAAGCAAGGCATAAACACATGTATGTAATCTGATTACATACATGTACATGTTACGTCACCATCGAGAGCCAGTTATACCCTAGCATTGGTACATATCTTCATTATGTCACTCTCAAAACATGCATTGGAGGGGCTATAGCACCCCTCAAAAACACACTTAAACTCGCTTCAAGAGATTAAGCCAAAATACTGTGTCTGTGTTTTGTTGGTATTTTCAAGGGGTGCCAGCCCCTCCTATGCCCAGCTTTGTGTTTGTGTGTACCACATAGTGATGATTTCATTGACTGAGCACGGAATGTGATGTATGATGATGTATGATGATAAGAGTGCCCCTCACTTCAATGTATATTCTATCCAATGGATAATTGGATAATTCTATCCAGAATAGAGCCATACTGTGTTGATGTTTGTATGATTGTATGATGATGATTGTATGATTACTTCATCTTCTGGTTTAAGCTGGGACACCTGTGACCTTCAAGCTAAAATTTAAATTACAGGGAGACAATCTTACCACAACATGCAGCCTACTCAATCGGTTAAGACATACATTTATTGTTTCATTCTCATTCTGTTCTCATTGGATATCAGAACTGGATATCATCATGTCAAACCTATGCGTCTTCATGATCATTTTTGTGGAATCACATGGACTATAAAAAAATAATGTGTTTTGTCTTTTAGGTATTTTAATTCTAATAGAAATATTCTAAAATATATAACATAATCTAATCTGGTGAACATATAGTACAAGTGCCTAATGAAATATATCGATTATCTAAACAAACGAGTACAAGCTCACAGCATGTGAGCTTTCCATTTTCTTTAGCTATTTAATGTAAAACAAAGTGGTTAATGAAATATATCCAGCATATGGTGTCATGTTCCTGAACCAGGTTTTAACAATTCACCTCTGAATGTTAAATGGGGATTGGAAAAAAAAACAGATTCCATGTGACCTGTCCATTTAGACTTATTTAAACAAATCAGATTCCAATCTGGATGTGGCACAGATAGATCTGATTCAGGCTAGATTTGGCTGTCAGTGTAAATGGTGCCTAAGGGAAATGTGTTCTCCACTGACCTTAGAGTATATATACTCTAAGGCACTGACCCCCCCTAGTGTCCAAGTTCACTTATTCTGTTAATAGGACCCAAGGAAGATATTTAGTTAAAAATGTTTAAAAGAAAACGTTAAATATTCTGATAGTAAGCATTGCCATAGCATCCCATCAGGAAGTAGTACCTTGGATGTACAGTATTCCAGTCCCACTGTTGTTTATCCAGTGTGAATAATAGATTATTTTAAAAATCATTGCAATTTGATCTGTGACTTTTGCAGAACCCAATGTTTTAATTCAGAGGTTGGTTTAAAATGAAAGCATTTTGATTATCTCGGTAAGCACATCAATACGAATCTGGGTTATTATTGTGGTTATCTTAGCACTTCATCATGGATTCCTTGGGTGAAATTCCCAGTTTTACACTTCACATGTGACATAGAGAAATTCTTCCTTGATCTCCACCTTTTCTTAACTGCACTTTGTCCAAACAGAATAAATGTAATTTACACACTTAACCATAATTTGATTTTAATTGGAAAATTGATCATTTTCAGTGTTATGGAATAATTTAACCATTGATTTTAGACTGTAAAGAGACGGCACTGCACAGAGCTCCACGACCACCAGTCAATCATTCAACCTCTGCCCAGGGATGGAGGCTTGAAGACGGGGTAGATGGAGAGACATACGCCTGGCAGAAAATGACTTTCGCCTACTTGTAGGTTATCAAACCATGTATTTATATCGGTAAATAATCATGTTGATGCTAAATCAACATTAACATTTCATGTACATCTGCTATTTAAAAAAAAAAAAAAAGAATTCGGACTCGGGAGTTCTACAGCAGAAGCCTATGGTAAGTGAATGGGAAGTCCCTGGCCGTCAAAATGACATAAGCGATCTTTATAATCTTAATACTTGGTCACAAACCAACTATTTTACAAGAACAATATTGATGTAACTAGAGATTAGACAAATTATCTATATTTTATATACACAGAATAATAAGTAATGAGCAAAAGTCCTGATGCGACATTTCCTGGTTTTAATGCGGTCAGACTCTCAGCGCTCCGCTCTGGGGCAGAGCTCAGAGAGCTGGCTGAAATTTGCTGGAGTGGGCGGAGCCTAGTGCGCGTTCATGTGTTTGAGGGCAAAACCTTACCAAACTGCAATACCTTCTTCGGCCACTATGTCCATTGCGCTTCAAGATTTCCTCTGGGTGTCTTCTCTATTGTATAATAACTCTATGGTTTACCCAGGCTACTGACGTAAAGTACGGCTGCTACGGCAGAGCCCCCCCCCCGCACGCACGCACAGTGTCTGTCTGTCTGTCTGTCTGCCTTATTTTGTAGCCTATATTGTGTATGGACACAATAGCTACATTTTAGACATATTATATTAAAAAAAATAGCAGCAGGCAGGCAGGCAGACAGACAGGCAGGCAGACAGACAGACAGACAGGCAGGCAGGCAGACAGACAGACAGACAGACAGACAGACAGACAGACAGACAGACAGGCTTTGAAGGCTTCGTTTAGGGCCTATAAAAATCAATAAAATATTTAAAAAAAATCTTTTCTTTCCAAACAAGGCTATTTCTGAATGCTTGAAGCATGCCGAATCCAATGAAAGAGGTCTTGTAGCTCTAGGGGACTCCTAACTTGGCACCAAATCAAAAGAGACACGTTTTTTCAGCCCGAAAAGCTCAAATAATGTATTTATTTTTCAAACACCAGTTTTTCTAACTCACTTTTTCATGCTGGATTCAATGGAATTGGTCCCGTTGAAAGAAAAAGTTTTGTTATTTGTCTAACCTCTTTAAGGCTTCTAAATCAAAAACCGTTCGATATTACGGGCCCATCTTTTAGTATGTTATATAGCTTGTCAGGAC